>NW_028319983.1:0-85000 GCF_062004578.1 Staurois parvus
ATCACACAGCGGGGGCGGGGCCTTCTTATACATAGTGCATCACACAGCGGGATCCTTATTCTCATTTTTGTCTGATTTCCCCAGAAACTTCCGGCGCCGGTGTTGCGTTCTCTCGGCATCACTTCCTCCCACACCCGCTCTCTTCTCCTTCACCTCCATGCCGCCCAGATCACCCTCAAGTGGTCTCCAGAGGATCCCCCCATTGTATTGCGCTGTGCACCCCCCAAACACTTCCTGAGTACTCTGCGCAGACTGAAATTCTCTTCCCCCAACCTGCAGGACATCCCCCTCCCTCCTGACGAAGGCTCCCCGTAGCACATTATTATAGGTAACAATGGGCGGAGTCAGGCGTAGTACGCCCACAGGAAGATGGCGCAACTCATCATGACCACAGCGTGCACATTGACCAGCCGCGCCTCTCTGGGCTCCTCCTGGATGTCCGGCAGAGCGGAGGAGGGGTCCTTCTCCTGAGCGCCTCCTGTGGACAATCACATGGATCATTTATTAGAGGGGGATGGAATCTGCTTCACCTGCAATAAAAACTGTCTGTGACTGCTTGGAGGGAGGCGGAGACCTTTAAGATTCTCTCAATGGGGACTGGAAAATGACCTGCATATAATCAGCCAATCAGAGTGTGGAAGGAAGGCTGCTGACCACACCCTCTTAGGAGGAGGAGTCTGTTACCCATAACAACAATACTCCATGCTGGGGATGAAGTGATCGGACTTTGTACTGAATTCAATAAATAATCATTGTGTCCGTTGTCTCCGCCTCTTCCTGTGACCTGTGCCGGGGCAATACCCGTGTGACCATCCCCTGTGACCTGTGCCGGGGCAATACCCGTGTGACCACCCCCTGTGACCTGTGCCGGGGCAATACCCGTGTGACCACCCCCTGTGACCTGTGCCGGGGCAATACCCGTGTGACCACCCCCTGTGACCTGTACAGGGGCAATACCCGTGTGACCACCCCCTGTGACCTGTACAGGGGCAATACCCGTGTGACCACCCCCTGTGACCTGTACCGGGGCAATACCCGTGTGACCACCCCCTGTGACCTGTGCTGGGGCAATACCCGTGTGACCACCCCCTGTGACCTGTGCCGTGGCATATCCATGTGACCACTCCGTGTGACCTGTGCCGTGGCATATCCATGTGACCACCCCCTGTGACCTGTGCCGGGGCATACCCGTGTGACCACCTCCTGTGACCTGTGCCGGGGCAATACCCGTGTGACCACCCCCTGTGACCTGTGCCGGGGCAATACCCGTGTGACCACCCCCTGTGACCTGTACAGGGGCAATACCCGTGTGACCACCCCCTGTGACCTGTGCCGGGGCAATACCCGTGTGACCACCCCCTGTGACCTGTGCCGGTGCAATACCCGTGTGACCACCCCCTGTGACCTGTACAGGGGCAATACCCGTGTGACCACCCCCTGTGACCTGTGCCGTGGCAATACCCGTGTGACCACCCCCTGTGACCTGTACAGGGGCAATACCCGTGTGACCACCCCCTGTGACCTGTGCCGTGGCATATCCATGTGACCACTCCGTGTGACCTGTACCGGGGCAATACCCGTGTTACCACCCCATGTGATCTGTACCGGGGCAATACCCGTGTGACCACCCCATGGGATCTGTACTGGGGCAATTCCTGTGTGACCACCCCATGTGAACTTTGCCGGGGCAATACCTGTGTGACCTGTGCCAGGGCAATACCCATGTGACCACCCATGTGACCTGTACATCTGATTGGGGCAGGAGCACTGAGATGGCGTCTGCAGTTTGTGAGTCTGTATTGTGATTGGATGGTGGCAGTGCTGGCGCTGTGATTGGTCACATTACCTGGCTTCCCCATCTCCTCGCGCGGTTCCTGGCTGTGTCGAAGGCTGAACACCAACCGATACAACTGTGGGATGAGAAGGAGGCGGGAATGTTACCCACACTGACCAATGAGATTCCTGAACCATGAATACTGGGCACGGGAACCTATGGGTTATATACCTTCACCGCCCCCTAGTGTGCCCATATAAACCCACCCATTCCAGGAGGGCCCAGGTGATGGAGCTCATCTCCAATTGGTCCTCACAACACTAAAGACTCCCGAGTAGGGGAGGGGTTACGGGTAGAGGCAAGGTTACGGGTAGTGGAGGGATTACGGGTAGGGGAGGGGTTATGGGTAGAGACCGGGTTATGGGTAGAGACCAGGTTACGGGTAGAGGCGGGGTTACGGGTAGGGGAGGGGTTACAGGTAGAGGCGAGGTTTCGGGTAGTGGAGGGGTTACGGGTAGAGGCGAGGTTATGGATAGGGGAGGGGTTACAGGAAGAGGAGGGGTTATGGGTAGAGGTGAGGTTACAGGAAGAGGAGGGGTTATGGGTATAGGAGGGGTTACGGGAAGAGAAGGGGTTAGGGGTATAGGAGGGGTTACAGGAAGAGGAGGGGTTACAGGTAGAGGCAAGGTTTCGGGAAGAGGAGGGGTTATGGGTAGAGGAGGGGTTACGGGTAGAGGCAAGGCTACGGGAATTGGAGGGGTTATGGGTAGAGGAGGGGTTACGGGTAGAGGCAAGGTTACAGGAAGAGGAGGGGTTATGGGTAGAGGAGGGGTTATGGGTAGAGGTGAGGTTACAGGAAGAGGAGGGGTTATGGGTATAGGAGGGGTTACGGGAAGAGAAGGGGTTAGGGGTATAGGAGGGGTTACAGGAAGAGGAGGGGTTACAGGTAGAGGCAAGGTTTCGGGAAGAGGAGGGGTTATGGGTAGAGGAGGGGTTACGGGTAGAGGCAAGGCTACGGGAATTGGAGGGGTTATGGGTAGAGGAGGGGTTACGGGTAGAGGCGAGGTTACAGGAAGAGGAGGGGTTATGGGTAGAGGCGAGGTTACAGGAAGAGGAGTGGTTATGGGTAGAGGCGAGGTTACAGGAAGAGGAGGGGTTATGGGTATAGGAGGGGTTACGGGAAGAGGAGGGGTTACAGGAAGAGGAGGGGTTACGGGTAGGGGTTTCGGGAAGAGGAGGGGTTACGGGTAGAGGCAAGGTTACGGGGAGGGGTTTCGGGAAGAGGAGGGGTTATGGCTAGAGGAGGGGTTACGGGTAGAGGCAAGGCTACGGGAAGTGGAGGGGTTTCGAGTAGAGGCGGGGTTACAGGTAGAGGAGGAGTTACGAGGGGATGGGCGTACAAACTTTCTGCATGCCAGTGTTGTGACCTCTTGTACGTGGCACTATAACCCGACTCCGAATTCCCATGTCCCTCAGTAATTTGTACTCACTATAAGATCTTCAAATCTTTTATTTTCCTGCCCTTGTCCTGCCTTCCCCAGCACACCGTACGTCTCACCTGCTTGTCCGGGATTGGTGGCGTGCAGTAGGACACGCCCAGGATAATTACGGCCGAGCAGAAGAAGAGAATAATAGCAAAGTAGAGATAATGAACGTCGCAGATGAGCGCAGGGCAGGAGCTGGGGGCGGAGCAACTTCCCGATCCAAAGGCAAACTCAGGCACCATCCGACAAAGACCCAGAATCAGCCCTCCAATCAGACCCCAGAAGGCCCCCTGCAAGGAAAACCAGGCTTCAGAGTATGGCAGGGGGGGCGGTAATGATTAGTGATAGGTGGGGGGAGGGTGCTGTATAGGGGAGCAATATTATAGGCTGTGGAGTGTCATGGATCAGCATGGTGCTAGAAGGACTTGAGATGGGCGGAGGCAGAGCGGTGCCATTGCCATCGCTTTATGTGGCTGAAGGAGTATGGGTGAAGTAGGGGATATGTGGCTGAGGCATTATGGGTGGAGGAGGGGATATGTGGCTGAGGCATTGTTGGTGGAGGAGGGGATATGTGGCTGAGCCATTATGGGTGGAGGAGGGGATATGTGGCTGAGGCATTGTTGGTGGAGGAGGGGATATGTGGCTGACGCATTCTTGGTGGCGGAGGGGATATGTGGCTGACGCATTCTTGGTGGAGGAGGGGATATGTGGCTGACACATTCTTGGTGGCGGAGGGGATATGTGGCTGACACATTCTTGGTGGCGGAGGGGATATGTGGCTGACGCATTCTTGGTGGCGGAGGGGATATGTGGCTGACGCATTCTTGGTGGCGGAGGGGATATGTGGCTGAGGCATTGTTGGTGGCGGAGGGGATATGTGGTTGAGCCATTATGGGTGGAGGAGGGGATATGTGGCTGAGGCATTGTTGGTGGCAGAGGGGATATGTGGCTGACGTTTTATGGGTGAAGTAGGGGATATGTGGCAGAGGCATTGTTGGTGGCGGAGGGGATATGTGGTTGAGTCATTATGGGTGGAGGAGGGGATATGTGGCTGACGCATTGTTGGTGGCGGAGGGGATATGTGGCTGAGGCATTATGGGTGGCAGAGGGGATATGTGGCTGAGGCATTGTGGGTGGCGGATGGGATATGTGGCTGAGGCATTGTTGGTGGCGGAGGGGATATGTGGTTGAGCCATTATGGGTGAAGAAGGGGATATGTGGCTGAGGCATTATGGGTGGCGGAGGTGATATGTGGCTGAGGCATTGTGGGTGGCGGATGGGATATGTGGCTGAGGCATTTTTGGTGGCGGAGGGGATATGTGGCTGAGGCATTATGAGTGGAGGAGGGGATACGTGGCTGAGGCATTATGGGTGGAGGGGGGGGATACGTGGCTGAGGCATGGGTGGCGGAGGGGATACGTGGCTGAGGCATTATGGATTGTGGACGGGATACGTGGCTGAAGCATTATGGGTTGTGGACGGGATACGTGGCTGAAGCATTATGGATGGAGGAAGGGATATGTTGCTGAGGCATTATGAGTGGCTGAAGGGATATGTGGCTGAGGCATTATGGGTGGCGGAAGGGATATGTGGCTGAGGCATTGTGGGTGGCGGAGGGGATATGTGGCTGAGGCATTGTTGGTGGCGGAGGGGATATGTGGCTGAGGCATTATGGGTGGAGGAGGGGATATAATGCTGAGGCATTATGGGTGGCGAAGGGGATATGTAGCTGAGGCATTAAGGGTGGAGGAGGGGATACGTGGCTGAGGCATTACGGGTGGCGGAATGGATATGTGGCTGAGACATTGTTGGTGGCGGAGGAGATATGTGGTTGAGCCATTATGGGTGGAGGAGGGGATACGTGGTTAAGGCATCATAGGTGGTGGAGGGGATATGTGGCTGAGGCATTTTTGGTGGCGGAGGGAAGATGTGGCTGAGCCATTATGGGTGGAGGGGATACGTGGCTGAGGCATTATGGGTGGTGGAGGGGATATGTGGCTGAGGCATTTTTTGGTGGCGGAGGGAATATGTGGCTGAGGCATTATTGGTGGCGGAAGGGATATGTGGCTGAGGCATTATGAGTGGCCGAAGGGATATATGGCTAAGGTATTGGTGGCGGAGGGGATATGTGGCTGAGGCATTGTTGGTGGCAGAGGGGATATGTGGCTGAGGCATTATGGGTGGCGTAGGGAATATGTGTCTGAGGCATTATGAGTGTAGGAGGGGATACGTGGCTGAGGCATTATGTGTGGAGGAGGGGATACGGGGCTGAGGCATTATGGGTGGAGGAGGGGATACGGGGCTGAGGCATTATGGGTGGAGGAGGGGATACGTGGCTGAGGCATTATGGGTGGAGGAGGGGATACGTGGCTGAGGCATTATGGGTGGAGGAGGGAATACGTGGCTGAGGCATTGTTGGTGGTGGAGGGGATACGTGGCTGAGACATTGTTGGTGGCAGAGGGGTTACACATGGCTCTATAAGGACTGAGGATGGGTGAAGGCAGAGTATACGTGGTCCATTACCTTGTTTTTTTAGGTGATGATGCTTTCTGTGTGGAGGTGGGGGAGGGGGAACACTTTATTACCACGTTGTTGGTGGTGATATGAAATGTCTTACCGGCTCGTTCACTCTCTTCACAAACAGGGCCAGGAAGAAGACGGCGGCGATGGGCGGTGCTAGGAAACTGGCCACGGACTGGATGTAGTCAAACAATTGCCCCCCTTGTGCAGCCTGGACCACAGGAATCCACGCTATGCTGAATGCCACAAGGCAGACGGTCCACACCCTGAAAAGCAGAAATACAGATGGTGACTCCACTGTCATCTGATGAATTTCTCTTTCGGCATCAAGTCGTCACTCACCTCCCAACCAGAATCAGCTCCCTCTCCGCAGATCGGGGTCTCAGCTTCTTCCAGACATCAATGGTGAACAGAGTGCTGCTGCTATTGAATATGGAGGCCAGACTGCTCATGAGGGCTGCTAACATGACTGCAAGCATGAGCCCACGGAGACCTGTGAGAGGGATGAGAAAGAGGCAGAGCGCTTGGAGAGGGTCGGGTACAAGGAGGGGAGGGGGTCGGGTATTAGGAGGGGAGGGGGTCGGGTATTAGGAGGGGAGGGGGTCGGGTACAAGGAGGAGAGAAGGTCGGGTATTAGGAGGGGAGGGGTCGGGTATTAGGAGGGGAGGGGGTCGGGTACAAGGAGGGGAGGGGTCGGGTACAAGGAGGAGAGAAGGTCGGGTATTAGGAGGGGAGGGGGTCGGGTATTAGGAGAGGAGGACTCGCGTATTAGGTGGGGAGGGGGTCGGGTACAAGGAGGGGAGGGGGTCGGGTACAAGGAGGGGGAGAAGGTCGGGTACAAGGAGGGGAGGGGGTCGGGTATTAGGTGGGGAGGGGTCGGGTACAAGGAGGGGAGAAGGTCGGGTACATGGAGGAGAGAAGGTCGGGTACAAGGAGGGGGAGAAGGTCGGGTACAAGGAGGGTTGGAGGTCGGGTACAAGGAGGAGAGAAGGTCGGGTATTAGGAGGGGAGGGGGTCGGGTACAAGGAGGGGAGGGGGTCGGGTACAAGGAGGGGAGGGGGTCGGGTATTAGGTGGGGAGGGGTCGGGTACAAGGAGGGGAGAAGGTCGGGTACATGGAGGAGAGAAGGTCGGGTACAAGGAGGGGGAGAAGGTCGGGTACAAGGAGGGTTGGGGGTCGGGTATTAGGAGGGGAGGGGTCGGGTACAAGGAGGAGAGAAGGTCGGGTATTAGGAGGGGAGGGGGTCGGGTACAAGGAGGGGAGGGGGTCGGGTACAAGGAGGGGAGGGGGTCGGGTATTAGGTGGGGAGGGGTCGGGTACAAGGAGAGGAGGGGGTCGGGTACAAGGAGGGGAGGGGGTCGGGTATTAGGAGGGGAGAGGGTCGGGTATTAGGTGGGGAGGGGTCGGGTACAAGGAGGGGAGAGGGTCGGGTATTAGGTGGGGAGGGGTCGGGTACAAGGAGGGGAGGGGGTCGGGTATTAGGAGGGGAGGGGGTCAGGTACAAGGAGGGGAGGGGGTCGGGTATTAGGTGGGGAAGGGTCGGGTACAAGGAGGGGAGGGGGTTGGGTACAAGGAGGGGAGGGGGTCGGGTACAAGGAGGGGAGGGGGTCAGGTATTAGGAGGGGAGGGGGTCGGGTACAAGGAGGGGAGGGGGTCGGGTATTAGCAGGGGAGGGGGTCGGGTATTAGGTGGGGAGGGGGTCGGGTACAAGGAGGGGAGGGGGTCGGGTACAAGGAGGGGAGGGGGTCGGGTACAAGGAGGGGAGGGGGTCGGGTACAAGGAGGGGGAGAGGGTTGGGTATTAGGAGGGGAGGGGAGAGGGTACAAGGAGGGGAGAGGGTCTGGTTCAAGGAGAGGAGAGGGTCGGGTACGAGGCGGAGAGGGTTGGGTGTGAGGAGGGAAGGGGGTCGGGTGTAAGGAGGGGAGGGGGTACGAGGAGGGGAGGGGGTCGGGTACGAGGAGGGGAGAAGGTCGGGTATTAGGAGGGGAGGGGGTCGGGTACAAGGAGGGAAGGAGTTGGGTATAAGGCAGGCAGAGCCCTCAGCTACAGAAGGTCGGGTACAAGGAGGGAAGGAGTCGGGTATTAGGAGGGAAGGAGTCGGGTATTAGGAGGGAAGGGGTCGGGTATTAGGAGGGAAGGGGTCGGGTATTAGGAGGGGAGAGGGTGGGGTATTAGGAGGGGAAGAAGGTCGGGTACAAGGAGGGGAAGGGGTCGGGTATTAGGAGGGGAGAGGGTCGGGTACAAGGAGAGGAGAGGGTGGGGTATTAGGAGGGGAGGGGGTCGGGTACAAGGAGGGGAGGGGGTGGGGTATTAGGAGGGGAGAGGGTCGGGTACAAGGAGGGAAGGGGTCGGGTATTAGGAGGGGAGAGGGTGGGGTATTAGGAGGGAAGGGGTCGGGTATTAGGAGGGGAGAGGGTGGGGTATTAGGAGGGGAGGGGGTCGGGTACAAGGAGGGGAGGGGGTGGGGTATTAGGAGGGGAGAGGGTCGGGTACAAGGAGGGAAGGGGTCGGGTATTAGGAGGGGAGAGGGTGGGGTATTAGGAGGGGAGAGGGTGGGGTATTAGGAGGGGAGAGGGTCAGATACAAGGAGGGAAGGAGTTGGGTATAAGGCAGGCAGAGCCCTCAGCTACAGTTGCAAGAAAAAGTATGTGCACCCCTTGGGATTACGTGGAGTTTTGCATGAATTGGGCATAAAATGTGCTCTGAACGTCATCTAAGTCACAACAATAGAAGAACACAGTCTGCTGAACATAATACTACACAAACATTAGATGTTGCCATGGTTTAATTGCACATAACATGTAAACATTCACAGTGCAGGGAGGAAAAAGTATGTGAGGCCCTAGCTTAATGACTTCTCCCAGAGCTAATTGGAGCCAGGAGTGAGCCAACCTTGACTCCAATCAGTGTGATGATATTGGATGTGTTGCTGACACCTGTTTTGGGTTTACTGGTTTCAAGAAGCACTGTCTGATGTGAACCATGCCTCGCAGAAAAGAGCTCTCAGAAGACCTACCATCAAGAATTGTTGACTTGCATGAAGCTGGAAAGGGTTACAAAAGTATCTCCTTGAGCCTTGATGTTCATGTGTCCACGGTAAGACAGACTGTCTACAAATGGATAACCATGGCAACATCTAATGTTTGTGGGGTTCACATACTTTTTCTTGCAACTGTATATGGTGGTGACACGCAGTACAAAAAAGAGAAAGTGCTGCAAGAAGCGTGTACAGCGTGTCCATCCTTGCCGTGCATTTCCCCGACTCGTGGATCATAGACATCAGGAGCTAACAAGGGCAGATCTGCCACAAAGCGGCGCACAGCGAGTCCCATGCCGAGTAATCATCACTATTACATGGATGCATCACATGGATCATGGAAAGGAAGACATTGATATCACGGAAAGGAAGACATTTATATCACGGAAAGGAAGACATTTATATCCCGGAAAGGAAGACATTTATATCCCGGAAATGAAGACATTTATATCACGGAAAGGAAGACATTTATATCACGGAAAGGAAGACATTTACAGTGGGGATCGAAAGTTTGGGCCCCCTGCAGAATTTATAGCATGCACTGCCCCCTTTGCCAAGCTGAGACCTGCCAGTGTCATGGATTGTTCTCAATCATCGTCTGGGAAGACCAGGTGATGTCAATCTCAAAGGTTTTAAATGCCCCGACTCATCTGACCTTGCCCCAACAATCAGCACCATGGCTTCTTCTAAGCAGTTGTCTAGAAAACTGAAACTGAAAATAGTTGACGCTCACAAAGCTGGAGAAGGCTATAAGGAGATAGCAAAGCGTTTTCAGATGTCAATATCCTCTGTTCGGAATGTCATTAAGAAATGGCAGTCATCAGGAACAGTGGAAGTTAAAGCAAGATCTGGAAGACCAAGAAAAATATCAGACAGAACAGCTCGCAGGATTGTGAGAAAAACAATTCAAAACCCACGTTTGACGGCACGATCCCTCCAGAAAGATCTGGCAGACACTGGAGTTGTGGTCACTATTCCACTATAAAGAGATACTTGTACAAATATGGGCTTCATGGAAGAGTCATCAGAAGAAAACCTCTTCTACGTCCTCACCACAAAAATCATCGTTTGAACTTTGCAAATGAACATATAGACAAGCCTCCTGCATTTTGGAAACAAGTTCTGTGGACCGACGAGGTTAAAATGGAACTTTTTGGCCGGAATGAGCAAAGGTACGTTTGGAGAAGAAGGGGCACAGAATTGAATGAAAAGAACCTGCCCAACTGTGAAGCATGGGGTTGGATCAATCATGCTTTGGGGTTGTGTTGCAGCCAGTGGCACGGGGAACATCTCACGAGTAGAAGGAAAAATGGATTCAATAAAATTTCAGCAAATTTTGGATGGTAACTTGATGCCATCTGTGAAAAAGCTGAAGTTAAAGAGAGGATGGCTTCTACAAATGGATAATGATCCTAAACACACCTGGAAATCCACGGGGGATGACATCAAGAGGCGTAAACTGAAGGTTTTGCCTTCACAATCTCCTGACCTCAACATCATTGAAAATCTATGGATAGACCTTAAAAGAGCCGTGCGTGACAGACAGCCCAGAAATCTCAAAGAACTGGAAGACTTTTGTAAGGAAGAATGGGCAAAGATACCTCAAACAAGAATTGAAAGACTCTTGGCTGGCTACAAAAAGCGTTTACAAGCTGTGATACTTGCCAAAGGGGGCAGTACAAGATATTAACTCTGCAGGGGGCCCAAACTTTGCAGGCGCCATTTTTTTGTTTTCTGTTATTTTGAAAGTGTAAATGATGGAAATAAAATCTAACTTTTGTTGACATATTATAAGAATGTCTAATCTGTAATTTGATGCCTTTTGGAGATTTTTCCATCTTTCCTTGGCTTCTTTATGCACATTAATACACATTTGTAGCTGGGGGGCCCAAACTTTCCATCCCCACTGTATATCCCGGAAAGGAAGACATTTATATAATGAGGAAAACATTGTCAATCATGAAAGTAAAATCAGGAAAATAAAAAAAAAACAACGTTCTGCGCTTTCACTTGCTACATGTATGACATAACGAGTCAGATTACAATTGGGGAAGACGGCTTCCGTGTTCATTGTGGAACGTCCGTGTGTGGAGTCCAGGTGTGTATAAATCTTCCGTGTTCATTGTGGAACGTCCGTGTGTGGAGTCCAGGTGTGTATAAATCTTCCGTGTTCATTGTGGAACGTCCGTGTGTGGAGTCCAGGTGTGTATAAATCTTCCGTGTTCATTGTGGAACGTCCGTGTGTGGAGTCCAGGTGTGTATAAATCTTCCGTGTTCATTGTGGAACGTCCGTGTGTGGAGTCCAGGTGTGTATAAATCTTCCGTGTTCATTGTGGAACGTCCGTGTGTGGAGTCCAGGTGTGTATAAATCTTCCGTGTTCATTGTGGAACGTCCGTGTGTGGAGTCCAGGTGTGTATAAATCTTCCGTGTTCATTGTGGAACGTCCGTGTGTGGAGTCCAGGTGTGTATAAATCTTCCGTGTTCATTGTGGAACGTCCGTGTGTGGAGTCCAGGTGTGTATAAATCTTCCGTGTTCATTGTGGAACGTCCGTGTGTGGAGTCCAGGTGTGTATAAATCTTCCGTGTTCATTGTGGAACGTCCGTGTGTGGAGTCCAGGTGTGTATAAATCTTCCGTGTTCATTGTGGAACGTCCGTGTGTGGAGTCCAGGTGTGTATAAATCTTCCGTGTTCATTGTGGAACGTCCGTGTGTGGAGTCCAGGTGTGTATAAATCTTCCGTGTTCATTGTGGAACGTCCGTGTGTGGAGTCCAGGTGTGTATAAATCTTCCGTGTTCATTGTGGAACGTCCGTGTGTGGAGTCCAGGTGTGTATAAATCTTCCGTGTTCATTGTGGAACGTCCGTGTGTGGAGTCCAGGTGTGTATAAATCTTCCGTGTTCATTGTGGAACGTCCGTGTGTGGAGTCCAGGTGTGTATAAATCTTCCGTGTTCATTGTGGAACGTCCGTGTGTGGAGTCCAGGTGTGTATAAATCTTCCGTGTTCATTGTGGAACGTCCGTGTGTGGAGTCCAGGTGTGTATAAATCTTCCGTGTTCATTGTGGAACGTCCGTGTGTGGAGTCCAGGTGTGTATAAATCTTCCGTGTTCATTGTGGAACGTCCGTGTGTGGAGTCCAGGTGTGTATAAATCTTCCGTGTTCATTGTGGAACGTCCGTGTGTGGAGTCCAGGTGTGTATAAATCTTCCGTGTTCATTGTGGAACGTCCGTGTGTGGAGTCCAGGTGTGTATAAATCTTCCGTGTTCATTGTGGAACGTCCGTGTGTGGAGTCCAGGTGTGTATAAATCTTCCGTGTTCATTGTGGAACGTCCGTGTGTGGAGTCCAGGTGTGTATAAATCTTCCGTGTTCATTGTGGAACGTCCGTGTGTGGAGTCCAGGTGTGTATAAATCTTCCGTGTTCATTGTGGAACGTCCGTGTGTGGAGTCCAGGTGTGTATAAATCTTCCGTGTTCATTGTGGAACGTCCGTGTGTGGAGTCCAGGTGTGTATAAATCTTCCGTGTTCATTGTGGAACGTCCGTGTGTGGAGTCCAGGTGTGTATAAATCTTCCGTGTTCATTGTGGAACGTCCGTGTGTGGAGTCCAGGTGTGTATAAATCTTCCGTGTTCATTGTGGAACGTCCGTGTGTGGAGTCCAGGTGTGTATAAATCTTCCGTGTTCATTGTGGAACGTCCGTGTGTGGAGTCCAGGTGTGTATAAATCTTCCGTGTTCATTGTGGAACGTCCGTGTGTGGAGTCCAGGTGTGTATAAATCTTCCGTGTTCATTGTGGAACGTCCGTGTGTGGAGTCCAGGTGTGTATAAATCTTCCGTGTTCATTGTGGAACGTCCGTGTGTGGAGTCCAGGTGTGTATAAATCTTCCGTGTTCATTGTGGAACGTCCGTGTGTGGAGTCCAGGTGTGTATAAATCTTCCGTGTTCATTGTGGAACGTCCGTGTGTGGAGTCCAGGTGTGTATAAATCTTCCGTGTTCATTGTGGAACGTCCGTGTGTGGAGTCCAGGTGTGTATAAATCTTCCGTGTTCATTGTGGAACGTCCGTGTGTGGAGTCCAGGTGTGTATAAATCTTCCGTGTTCATTGTGGAACGTCCGTGTGTGGAGTCCAGGTGTGTATAAATCTTCCGTGTTCATTGTGGAACGTCCGTGTGTGGAGTCCAGGTGTGTATAAATCTTCCGTGTTCATTGTGGAACGTCCGTGTGTGGAGTCCAGGTGTGTATAAATCTTCCGTGTTCATTGTGGAACGTCCGTGTGTGGAGTCCAGGTGTGTATAAATCTTCCGTGTTCATTGTGGAACGTCCGTGTGTGGAGTCCAGGTGTGTATAAATCTTCCGTGTTCATTGTGGAACGTCCGTGTGTGGAGTCCAGGTGTGTATAAATCTTCCGTGTTCATTGTGGAACGTCCGTGTGTGGAGTCCAGGTGTGTATAAATCTTCCGTGTTCATTGTGGAACGTCCGTGTGTGGAGTCCAGGTGTGTATAAATCTTCCGTGTTCATTGTGGAACGTCCGTGTGTGGAGTCCAGGTGTGTATAAATCTTCCGTGTTCATTGTGGAACGTCCGTGTGTGGAGTCCAGGTGTGTATAAATCTTCCGTGTTCATTGTGGAACGTCCGTGTGTGGAGTCCAGGTGTGTATAAATCTTCCGTGTTCATTGTGGAACGTCCGTGTGTGGAGTCCAGGTGTGTATAAATCTTCCGTGTTCATTGTGGAACGTCCGTGTGTGGAGTCCAGGTGTGTATAAATCTTCCGTGTTCATTGTGGAACGTCCGTGTGTGGAGTCCAGGTGTGTATAAATCTTCCGTGTTCATTGTGGAACGTCCGTGTGTGGAGTCCAGGTGTGTATAAATCTTCCGTGTTCATTGTGGAACGTCCGTGTGTGGAGTCCAGGTGTGTATAAATCTTCCGTGTTCATTGTGGAACGTCCGTGTGTGGAGTCCAGGTGTGTATAAATCTTCCGTGTTCATTGTGGAACGTCCGTGTGTGGAGTCCAGGTGTGTATAAATCTTCCGTGTTCATTGTGGAACGTCCGTGTGTGGAGTCCAGGTGTGTATAAATCTTCCGTGTTCATTGTGGAACGTCCGTGTGTGGAGTCCAGGTGTGTATAAATCTTCCGTGTTCATTGTGGAACGTCCGTGTGTGGAGTCCAGGTGTGTATAAATCTTCCGTGTTCATTGTGGAACGTCCGTGTGTGGAGTCCAGGTGTGTATAAATCTTCCGTGTTCATTGTGGAACGTCCGTGTGTGGAGTCCAGGTGTGTATAAATCTTCCGTGTTCATTGTGGAACGTCCGTGTGTGGAGTCCAGGTGTGTATAAATCTTCCGTGTTCATTGTGGAACGTCCGTGTGTGGAGTCCAGGTGTGTATAAATCTTCCGTGTTCATTGTGGAACGTCCGTGTGTGGAGTCCAGGTGTGTATAAATCTTCCGTGTTCATTGTGGAACGTCCGTGTGTGGAGTCCAGGTGTGTATAAATCTTCCGTGTTCATTGTGGAACGTCCGTGTGTGGAGTCCAGGTGTGTATAAATCTTCCGTGTTCATTGTGGAACGTCCGTGTGTGGAGTCCAGGTGTGTATAAATCTTCCGTGTTCATTGTGGAACGTCCGTGTGTGGAGTCCAGGTGTGTATAAATCTTCCGTGTTCATTGTGGAACGTCCGTGTGTGGAGTCCAGGTGTGTATAAATCTTCCGTGTTCATTGTGGAACGTCCGTGTGTGGAGTCCAGGTGTGTATAAATCTTCCGTGTTCATTGTGGAACGTCCGTGTGTGGAGTCCAGGTGTGTATAAATCTTCCGTGTTCATTGTGGAACGTCCGTGTGTGGAGTCCAGGTGTGTATAAATCTTCCGTGTTCATTGTGGAACGTCCGTGTGTGGAGTCCAGGTGTGTATAAATCTTCCGTGTTCATTGTGGAACGTCCGTGTGTGGAGTCCAGGTGTGTATAAATCTTCCGTGTTCATTGTGCAACGTCCGTGTGTGGAGTCCAGGTGTGTATAAATCTTCCGTGTTCATTGTGGAACGTCCGTGTGTGGAGTCCAGGTGTGTATAAATCTTCCGTGTTCATTGTGCAACGTCCGTGTGTGGAGTCCAGGTGTGTATAAATCTTCCGTGTTCATTGTGCAACGTCCGTGTGTGGAGTCCAGGTGTGTATAAATCTTCCGTGTTCATTGTGCAACGTCCGTGTGTGGAGTCCAGGTGTGTATAAATCTTCCGTGTTCATTGTGCAACGTCCGTGTGTGGAGTCCAGGTGTGTATAAATCTTCCGTGTTCATTGTGCAACGTCCGTGTGTGGAGTCCAGGTGTGTATAAATCTTCCGTGTTCATTGTGCAACGTCCGTGTGTGGAGTCCAGGTGTGTATAAATCTTCCGTGTTCATTGTGCAACGTCCGTGTGTGGAGTCCAGGTGTGTATAAATCTTCCGTGTTCATTGTGCAACGTCCGTGTGTGGAGTCCAGGTGTGTATAAATCTTCCGTGTTCATTGTGGAACGTCCGTGTGTGGAGTCCAGGTGTGTATAAATCTTCCGTGTTCATTGTGCAACGTCCGTGTGTGGAGTCCAGGTGTGTATAAATCTTCCGTGTTCATTGTGGAACGTCCGTGTGTGGAGTCCAGGTGTGTATAAATCTTCCGTGTTCATTGTGGAACGTCCGTGTGTGGAGTCCAGGTGTGTATAAATCTTCCGTGTTCATTGTGGAACGTCCGTGTGTGGAGTCCAGGTGTGTATAAATCTTCCGTGTTCATTGTGGAACGTCCGTGTGTGGAGTCCAGGTGTGTATAAATCTTCCGTGTTCATTGTGGAACGTCCGTGTGTGGAGTCCAGGTGTGTATAAATCTTCCGTGTTCATTGTGGAACGTCCGTGTGTGGAGTCCAGGTGTGTATAAATCTTCCGTGTTCATTGTGGAACGTCCGTGTGTGGAGTCCAGGTGTGTATAAATCTTCCGTGTTCATTGTGGAACGTCCGTGTGTGGAGTCCAGGTGTGTATAAATCTTCCGTGTTCATTGTGGAACGTCCGTGTGTGGAGTCCAGGTGTGTATAAATCTTCCGTGTTCATTGTGGAACGTCCGTGTGTGGAGTCCAGGTGTGTATAAATCTTCCGTGTTCATTGTGGAACGTCCGTGTGTGGAGTCCAGGTGTGTATAAATCTTCCGTGTTCATTGTGGAACGTCCGTGTGTGGAGTCCAGGTGTGTATAAATCTTCCGTGTTCATTGTGGAACGTCCGTGTGTGGAGTCCAGGTGTGTATAAATCTTCCGTGTTCATTGTGGAACGTCCGTGTGTGGAGTCCAGGTGTGTATAAATCTTCCGTGTTCATTGTGGAACGTCCGTGTGTGGAGTCCAGGTGTGTATAAATCTTCCGTGTTCATTGTGGAACGTCCGTGTGTGGAGTCCAGGTGTGTATAAATCTTCCGTGTTCATTGTGGAACGTCCGTGTGTGGAGTCCAGGTGTGTATAAATCTTCCGTGTTCATTGTGGAACGTCCGTGTGTGGAGTCCAGGTGTGTATAAATCTTCCGTGTTCATTGTGGAACGTCCGTGTGTGGAGTCCAGGTGTGTATAAATCTTCCGTGTTCATTGTGGAACGTCCGTGTGTGGAGTCCAGGTGTGTATAAATCTTCCGTGTTCATTGTGGAACGTCCGTGTGTGGAGTCCAGGTGTGTATAAATCTTCCGTGTTCATTGTGGAACGTCCGTGTGTGGAGTCCAGGTGTGTATAAATCTTCCGTGTTCATTGTGCAACGTCCGTGTGTGGAGTCCAGGTGTGTATAAATCTTCCGTGTTCATTGTGGAACGTCCGTGTGTGGAGTCCAGGTGTGTATAAATCTTCCGTGTTCATTGTGCAACGTCCGTGTGTGGAGTCCAGGTGTGTATAAATCTTCCGTGTTCATTGTGGAACGTCCGTGTGTGGAGTCCAGGTGTGTATAAATCTTCCGTGTTCATTGTGCAACGTCCGTGTGTGGAGTCCAGGTGTGTATAAATCTTCCGTGTTCATTGTGGAACGTCCGTGTGTGGAGTCCAGGTGTGTATAAATCTTCCGTGTTCATTGTGGAACGTCCGTGTGTGGAGTCCAGGTGTGTATAAATCTTCCGTGTTCATTGTGGAACGTCCGTGTGTGGAGTCCAGGTGTGTATAAATCTTCCGTGTTCATTGTGGAACGTCCGTGTGTGGAGTCCAGGTGTGTATAAATCTTCCGTGTTCATTGTGGAACGTCCGTGTGTGGAGTCCAGGTGTGTATAAATCTTCCGTGTTCATTGTGGAACGTCCGTGTGTGGAGTCCAGGTGTGTATAAATCTTCCGTGTTCATTGTGGAACGTCCGTGTGTGGAGTCCAGGTGTGTATAAATCTTCCGTGTTCATTGTGGAACGTCCGTGTGTGGAGTCCAGGTGTGTATAAATCTTCCGTGTTCATTGTGGAACGTCCGTGTGTGGAGTCCAGGTGTGTATAAATCTTCCGTGTTCATTGTGGAACGTCCGTGTGTGGAGTCCAGGTGTGTATAAATCTTCCGTGTTCATTGTGGAACGTCCGTGTGTGGAGTCCAGGTGTGTATAAATCTTCCGTGTTCATTGTGGAACGTCCGTGTGTGGAGTCCAGGTGTGTATAAATCTTCCGTGTTCATTGTGGAACGTCCGTGTGTGGAGTCCAGGTGTGTATAAATCTTCCGTGTTCATTGTGGAACGTCCGTGTGTGGAGTCCAGGTGTGTATAAATCTTCCGTGTTCATTGTGGAACGTCCGTGTGTGGAGTCCAGGTGTGTATAAATCTTCCGTGTTCATTGTGGAACGTCCGTGTGTGGAGTCCAGGTGTGTATAAATCTTCCGTGTTCATTGTGGAACGTCCGTGTGTGGAGTCCAGGTGTGTATAAATCTTCCGTGTTCATTGTGGAACGTCCGTGTGTGGAGTCCAGGTGTGTATAAATCTTCCGTGTTCATTGTGGAACGTCCGTGTGTGGAGTCCAGGTGTGTATAAATCTTCCGTGTTCATTGTGGAACGTCCGTGTGTGGAGTCCAGGTGTGTATAAATCTTCCGTGTTCATTGTGGAACGTCCGTGTGTGGAGTCCAGGTGTGTATAAATCTTCCGTGTTCATTGTGGAACGTCCGTGTGTGGAGTCCAGGTGTGTATAAATCTTCCGTGTTCATTGTGGAACGTCCGTGTGTGGAGTCCAGGTGTGTATAAATCTTCCGTGTTCATTGTGGAACGTCCGTGTGTGGAGTCCAGGTGTGTATAAATCTTCCGTGTTCATTGTGGAACGTCCGTGTGTGGAGTCCAGGTGTGTATAAATCTTCCGTGTTCATTGTGGAACGTCCGTGTGTGGAGTCCAGGTGTGTATAAATCTTCCGTGTTCATTGTGGAACGTCCGTGTGTGGAGTCCAGGTGTGTATAAATCTTCCGTGTTCATTGTGGAACGTCCGTGTGTGGAGTCCAGGTGTGTATAAATCTTCCGTGTTCATTGTGGAACGTCCGTGTGTGGAGTCCAGGTGTGTATAAATCTTCCGTGTTCATTGTGGAACGTCCGTGTGTGGAGTCCAGGTGTGTATAAATCTTCCGTGTTCATTGTGGAACGTCCGTGTGTGGAGTCCAGGTGTGTATAAATCTTCCGTGTTCATTGTGGAACGTCCGTGTGTGGAGTCCAGGTGTGTATAAATCTTCCGTGTTCATTGTGGAACGTCCGTGTGTGGAGTCCAGGTGTGTATAAATCTTCCGTGTTCATTGTGGAACGTCCGTGTGTGGAGTCCAGGTGTGTATAAATCTTCCGTGTTCATTGTGGAACGTCCGTGTGTGGAGTCCAGGTGTGTATAAATCTTCCGTGTTCATTGTGGAACGTCCGTGTGTGGAGTCCAGGTGTGTATAAATCTTCCGTGTTCATTGTGGAACGTCCGTGTGTGGAGTCCAGGTGTGTATAAATCTTCCGTGTTCATTGTGGAACGTCCGTGTGTGGAGTCCAGGTGTGTATAAATCTTCCGTGTTCATTGTGGAACGTCCGTGTGTGGAGTCCAGGTGTGTATAAATCTTCCGTGTTCATTGTGGAACGTCCGTGTGTGGAGTCCAGGTGTGTATAAATCTTCCGTGTTCATTGTGGAACGTCCGTGTGTGGAGTCCAGGTGTGTATAAATCTTCCGTGTTCATTGTGGAACGTCCGTGTGTGGAGTCCAGGTGTGTATAAATCTTCCGTGTTCATTGTGGAACGTCCGTGTGTGGAGTCCAGGTGTGTATAAATCTTCCGTGTTCATTGTGGCAACGTCCGTGTGTGGAGTCCAGGTGTGTATAAATCTTCCGTGTTCATTGTGGAACGTCCGTGTGTGGAGTCCAGGTGTGTATAAATCTTCCGTGTTCATTGTGCAACGTCCGTGTGTGGAGTCCAGGTGTGTATAAATCTTCCGTGTTCATTGTGCAACGTCCGTGTGTGGAGTCCAGGTGTGTATAAATCTTCCGTGTTCATTGTGCAACGTCCGTGTGTGGAGTCCAGGTGTGTATAAATCTTCCGTGTTCATTGTGCAACGTCCGTGTGTGGAGTCCAGGTGTGTATAAATCTTCCGTGTTCATTGTGCAACGTCCGTGTGTGGAGTCCAGGTGTGTATAAATCTTCCGTGTTCATTGTGCAACGTCCGTGTGTGGAGTCCAGGTGTGTATAAATCTTCCGTGTTCATTGTGCAACGTCCGTGTGTGGAGTCCAGGTGTGTATAAATCTTCCGTGTTCATTGTGCAACGTCCGTGTGTGGAGTCCAGGTGTGTATAAATCTTCCGTGTTCATTGTGGAACGTCCGTGTGTGGAGTCCAGGTGTGTATAAATCTTCCGTGTTCATTGTGCAACGTCCGTGTGTGGAGTCCAGGTGTGTATAAATCTTCCGTGTTCATTGTGGAACGTCCGTGTGTGGAGTCCAGGTGTGTATAAATCTTCCGTGTTCATTGTGGAACGTCCGTGTGTGGAGTCCAGGTGTGTATAAATCTTCCGTGTTCATTGTGGAACGTCCGTGTGTGGAGTCCAGGTGTGTATAAATCTTCCGTGTTCATTGTGGAACGTCCGTGTGTGGAGTCCAGGTGTGTATAAATCTTCCGTGTTCATTGTGGAACGTCCGTGTGTGGAGTCCAGGTGTGTATAAATCTTCCGTGTTCATTGTGGAACGTCCGTGTGTGGAGTCCAGGTGTGTATAAATCTTCCGTGTTCATTGTGGAACGTCCGTGTGTGGAGTCCAGGTGTGTATAAATCTTCCGTGTTCATTGTGGAACGTCCGTGTGTGGAGTCCAGGTGTGTATAAATCTTCCGTGTTCATTGTGGAACGTCCGTGTGTGGAGTCCAGGTGTGTATAAATCTTCCGTGTTCATTGTGGAACGTCCGTGTGTGGAGTCCAGGTGTGTATAAATCTTCCGTGTTCATTGTGGAACGTCCGTGTGTGGAGTCCAGGTGTGTATAAATCTTCCGTGTTCATTGTGGAACGTCCGTGTGTGGAGTCCAGGTGTGTATAAATCTTCCGTGTTCATTGTGGAACGTCCGTGTGTGGAGTCCAGGTGTGTATAAATCTTCCGTGTTCATTGTGGAACGTCCGTGTGTGGAGTCCAGGTGTGTATAAATCTTCCGTGTTCATTGTGGAACGTCCGTGTGTGGAGTCCAGGTGTGTATAAATCTTCCGTGTTCATTGTGGAACGTCCGTGTGTGGAGTCCAGGTGTGTATAAATCTTCCGTGTTCATTGTGGAACGTCCGTGTGTGGAGTCCAGGTGTGTATAAATCTTCCGTGTTCATTGTGGAACGTCCGTGTGTGGAGTCCAGGTGTGTATAAATCTTCCGTGTTCATTGTGGAACGTCCGTGTGTGGAGTCCAGGTGTGTATAAATCTTCCGTGTTCATTGTGGAACGTCCGTGTGTGGAGTCCAGGTGTGTATAAATCTTCCGTGTTCATTGTGGAACGTCCGTGTGTGGAGTCCAGGTGTGTATAAATCTTCCGTGTTCATTGTGGAACGTCCGTGTGTGGAGTCCAGGTGTGTATAAATCTTCCGTGTTCATTGTGGAACGTCCGTGTGTGGAGTCCAGGTGTGTATAAATCTTCCGTGTTCATTGTGCAACGTCCGTGTGTGGAGTCCAGGTGTGTATAAATCTTCCGTGTTCATTGTGGAACGTCCGTGTGTGGAGTCCAGGTGTGTATAAATCTTCCGTGTTCATTGTGCAACGTCCGTGTGTGGAGTCCAGGTGTGTATAAATCTTCCGTGTTCATTGTGGAACGTCCGTGTGTGGAGTCCAGGTGTGTATAAATCTTCCGTGTTCATTGTGGAACGTCCGTGTGTGGAGTCCAGGTGTGTATAAATCTTCCGTGTTCATTGTGGAACGTCCGTGTGTGGAGTCCAGGTGTGTATAAATCTTCCGTGTTCATTGTGGAACGTCCGTGTGTGGAGTCCAGGTGTGTATAAATCTTCCGTGTTCATTGTGGAACGTCCGTGTGTGGAGTCCAGGTGTGTATAAATCTTCCGTGTTCATTGTGGAACGTCCGTGTGTGGAGTCCAGGTGTGTATAAATCTTCCGTGTTCATTGTGGAACGTCCGTGTGTGGAGTCCAGGTGTGTATAAATCTTCCGTGTTCATTGTGGAACGTCCGTGTGTGGAGTCCAGGTGTGTATAAATCTTCCGTGTTCATTGTGGAACGTCCGTGTGTGGAGTCCAGGTGTGTATAAATCTTCCGTGTTCATTGTGGAACGTCCGTGTGTGGAGTCCAGGTGTGTATAAATCTTCCGTGTTCATTGTGGAACGTCCGTGTGTGGAGTCCAGGTGTGTATAAATCTTCCGTGTTCATTGTGGAACGTCCGTGTGTGGAGTCCAGGTGTGTATAAATCTTCCGTGTTCATTGTGGAACGTCCGTGTGTGGAGTCCAGGTGTGTATAAATCTTCCGTGTTCATTGTGGAACGTCCGTGTGAACGTCCGTGTGTGGAGTCCAGGTGTGTATAAATCTTCCGGTGTTCATTGTGGAACGTCCGTGTGTGGAGTCCAGGTGTGTATAAATCTTCCGAACGTCCGTGTGTGGAGTCCAGGTGTGTATAAATCTCCCGTTCATTGTGGAACGTCCGTGTGTGGAGTCCAGGTGTGTATAAATCTTCCGTGTTCATTGTGGAACGTCCGTGTGTGGGAGTCCAGGTGTGTATAAATCTTCCGTGTTCATTGAGGAACGTCCGTGTGTGGAGTCCAGGTGTGTATAAATCTTCCGTGTTCATTGTGGAACGTCCGTGTGTGGAGTCCAGGTGTGTATAAATCTTCCGTGTTCATTGTGGAACGTCCGTGTGTGGAGTCCAGGTGTGTATAAATCTTCCGTGTTCATTGTGGAACGTCCGTGTGTGGAGTCCAGGTGTGTATAAATCTTCCGTGTTCATTGTGGAACGTCCGTGTGTGGAGTCCAGGTGTGTATAAATCTTCCGTGTTCATTGTGGAACGTCCGTGTGTGGAGTCCAGGTGTGTATAAATCTTCCGTGTTCATTGTGGAACGTCCGTGTGTGGAGTCCAGGTGTGTATAAATCTTCCGTGTTCATTGTGGAACGTCCGTGTGTGGAGTCCAGGTGTGTATAAATCTTCCGTGTTCATTGTGGAACGTCCGTGTGTGGAGTCCAGGTGTGTATAAATCTTCCGTGTTCATTGTGGAACGTCCGTGTGTGGAGTCCAGGTGTGTATAAATCTTCCGTGTTCATTGTGGAACGTCCGTGTGTGGAGTCCAGGTGTGTATAAATCTTCCGTGTTCATTGTGGAACGTCCGTGTGTGGAGTCCAGGTGTGTATAAATCTTCCGTGTTCATTGTGGAACGTCCGTGTGTGGAGTCCAGGTGTGTATAAATCTTCCGTGTTCATTGTGGAACGTCCGTGTGTGGAGTCCAGGTGTGTATAAATCTTCCGTGTTCATTGTGGAACGTCCGTGTGTGGAGTCCAGGTGTGTATAAATCTTCCGTGTTCATTGTGGAACGTCCGTGTGTGGAGTCCAGGTGTGTATAAATCTTCCGTGTTCATTGTGGAACGTCCGTGTGTGGAGTCCAGGTGTGTATAAATCTTCCGTGTTCATTGTGGAACGTCCGTGTGTGGAGTCCAGGTGTGTATAAATCTTCCGTGTTCATTGTGCAACGTCCGTGTGTGGAGTCCAGGTGTGTATAAATCTTCCGTGTTCATTGTGCAACGTCCGTGTGTGGAGTCCAGGTGTGTATAAATCTTCCGTGTTCATTGTGCAACGTCCGTGTGTGGAGTCCAGGTGTGTATAAATCTTCCGTGTTCATTGTGCAACGTCCGTGTGTGGAGTCCAGGTGTGTATAAATCTTCCGTGTTCATTGTGCAACGTCCGTGTGTGGAGTCCAGGTGTGTATAAATCTTCCGTGTTCATTGTGCAACGTCCGTGTGTGGAGTCCAGGTGTGTATAAATCTTCCGTGTTCATTGTGCAACGTCCGTGTGTGGAGTCCAGGTGTGTATAAATCTTCCGTGTTCATTGTGCAACGTCCGTGTGTGGAGTCCAGGTGTGTATAAATCTTCCGTGTTCATTGTGCAACGTCCGTGTGTGGAGTCCAGGTGTGTATAAATCTTCCGTGTTCATTGTGGAACGTCCGTGTGTGGAGTCCAGGTGTGTATAAATCTTCCGTGTTCATTGTGGAACGTCCGTGTGTGGAGTCCAGGTGTGTATAAATCTTCCGTGTTCATTGTGGAACGTCCGTGTGTGGAGTCCAGGTGTGTATAAATCTTCCGTGTTCATTGTGGAACGTCCGTGTGTGGAGTCCAGGTGTGTATAAATCTTCCGTGTTCATTGTGGAACGTCCGTGTGTGGAGTCCAGGTGTGTATAAATCTTCCGTGTTCATTGTGGAACGTCCTGTGTGTGGAGTCCAGGTGTGTATAAATCTTCCGTGTTCATTGTGGAACGTCCGTGTGTGGAGTCCAGGTGTGTATAAATCTTCCGTGTTCATTGTGGAACGTCCGTGTGTGGAGTCCAGGTGTGTATAAATCTTCCGTGTTCATTGTGGAACGTCCGTGTGTGGAGTCCAGGTGTGTATAAATCTTCCGTGTTCATTGTGGAACGTCCGTGTGTGGAGTCCAGGTGTGTATAAATCTTCCGTGTTCATTGTGGAACGTCCGTGTGTGGAGTCCAGGTGTGTATAAATCTTCCGTGTTCATTGTGGAACGTCCGTGTGTGGAGTCCAGGTGTGTATAAATCTTCCGTGTTCATTGTGGAACGTCCGTGTGTGGAGTCCAGGTGTGTATAAATCTTCCGTGTTCATTGTGGAACGTCCGTGTGTGGAGTCCAGGTGTGTATAAATCTTCCGTGTTCATTGTGGAACGTCCGTGTGTGGAGTCCAGGTGTGTATAAATCTTCCGTGTTCATTGTGGAACGTCCGTGTGTGGAGTCCAGGTGTGTATAAATCTTCCGTGTTCATTGTGGAACGTCCGTGTGTGGAGTCCAGGTGTGTATAAATCTTCCGTGTTCATTGTGGAACGTCCGTGTGTGGAGTCCAGGTGTGTATAAATCTTCCGTGTTCATTGTGGAACGTCCGTGTGTGGAGTCCAGGTGTGTATAAATCTTCCGTGTTCATTGTGGAACGTCCGTGTGTGGAGTCCAGGTGTGTATAAATCTTCCGTGTTCATTGTGGAACGTCCGTGTGTGGAGTCCAGGTGTGTATAAATCTTCCGTGTTCATGTGGAACGTCCGTGTGTGGAGTCCAGGTGTGTATAAATCTTCCGTGTTCATTGTGGAACGTCCGTGTGTGGAGTCCAGGTGTGTATAAATCTTCCGTGTTCATTGTGGAACGTCCGTGTGTGGAGTCCAGGTGTGTATAAATCTTCCGTGTTCATTGTGGAACGTCCGTGTGTGGAGTCCAGGTGTGTATAAATCTTCCGTGTTCATTGTGGAACGTCCGTGTGTGGAGTCCAGGTGTGTATAAATCTTCCGTGTTCATTGTGGAACGTCCGTGTGTGGAGTCCAGGTGTGTATAAATCTTCCGTGTTCATTGTGGAACGTCCGTGTGTGGAGTCCAGGTGTGTATAAATCTTCCGTGTTCATTGTGGAACGTCCGTGTGTGGAGTCCAGGTGTGTATAAATCTTCCGTGTTCATTGTGGAACGTCCGTGTGTGGAGTCCAGGTGTGTATAAATCTTCCGTGTTCATTGTGCAACGTCCGTGTGTGGAGTCCAGGTGTGTATAAAATCTTCCGTGTTCATTGTGGAACGTCCGTGTGTGGAGTCCAGGTGTGTATAAATCTTCCGTGTTCATTGTGCAACGTCCGTGTGTGGAGTCCAGGTGTGTATAAATCTTCCGTGTTCATTGTGCAACGTCCGTGTGTGGAGTCCAGGTGTGTATAAATCTTCCGTGTTCATTGTGCAACGTCCGTGTGTGGAGTCCAGGTGTGTATAAATCTTCCGTGTTCATTGTGCAACGTCCGTGTGTGGAGTCCAGGTGTGTATAAATCTTCCGTGTTCATTGTGCAACGTCCGTGTGTGGAGTCCAGGTGTGTATAAATCTTCCGTGTTCATTGTGCAACGTCCGTGTGTGGAGTCCAGGTGTGTATAAATCTTCCGTGTTCATTGTGCAACGTCCGTGTGTGGAGTCCAGGGTGTGTATAAATCTTCCGTGTTCATTGTGCAACGTCCGTGTGTGGAGTCCAGGTGTGTATAAATCTTCCGTGTTCATTGTGCAACGTCCGTGTGTGGAGTCCAGGTGTGTATAAATCTTCCGTGTTCATTGTGGAACGTCCGTGTGTGGAGTCCAGGTGTGTATAAATCTTCCGTGTTCATTGTGGAACGTCCGTGTGTGGAGTCCAGGTGTGTATAAATCTTCCGTGTTCATTGTGGAACGTCCGTGTGTGGAGTCCAGGTGTGTATAAATCTTCCGTGTTCATTGTGGAACGTCCGTGTGTGGAGTCCAGGTGTGTATAAATCTTCCGTGTTCATTGTGGAACGTCCGTGTGTGGAGTCCAGGTGTGTATAAATCTTCCGTGTTCATTGTGGAACGTCCGTGTGTGGAGTCCAGGTGTGTATAAATCTTCCGTGTTCATTGTGGAACGTCCGTGTGTGGAGTCCAGGTGTGTATAAATCTTCCGTGTTCATTGTGGAACGTCCGTGTGTGGAGTCCAGGTGTGTATAAATCTTCCGTGTTCATTGTGGAACGTCCGTGTGTGGAGTCCAGGTGTGTATAATCTTCCGTGTTCATTGTGGAACGTCCGTGTGTGGAGTCCAGGTGTGTATAAATCTTCCGTGTTCATTGTGGAACGTCCGTGTGTGGAGTCCAGGTGTGTATAAATCTTCCGTGTTCATTGTGGAACGTCCGTGTGTGGAGTCCAGGTGTGTATAAATCTTCCGTGTTCATTGTGGAACGTCCGTGTGTGGAGTCCAGGTGTGTATAAATCTTCCGTGTTCATTGTGGAACGTCCGTGTGTGGAGTCCAGGTGTGTATAAATCTTCCGTGTTCATTGTGGAACGTCCGTGTGTGGAGTCCAGGTGTGTATAAATCTTCCGTGTTCATTGTGGAACGTCCGTGTGTGGAGTCCAGGTGTGTATAAATCTTCCGTGTTCATTGTGGAACGTCCGTGTGTGGAGTCCAGGTGTGTATAAATCTTCCGTGTTCATTGTGGAACGTCCGTGTGTGGAGTCCAGGTGTGTATAAATCTTCCGTGTTCATTGTGCAACGTCCGTGTGTGGAGTCCAGGTGTGTATAAATCTTCCGTGTTCATTGTGGAACGTCCGTGTGTGGAGTCCAGGTGTGTATAAATCTTCCGTGTTCATTGTGGAACGTCCGTGTGTGGAGTCCAGGTGTGTATAAATCTTCCGTGTTCATTGTGGAACGTCCGTGTGTGGAGTCCAGGTGTGTATAAATCTTCCGTGTTCATTGTGCAACGTCCGTGTGTGGAGTCCAGGTGTGTATAAATCTTCCGTGTTCATTGTGGAACGTCCGTGTGTGGAGTCCAGGTGTGTATAAATCTTCCGTGTTCATTGTGCAACGTCCGTGTGTGGAGTCCAGGTGTGTATAAATCTTCCGTGTTCATTGTGGAACGTCCGTGTGTGGAGTCCAGGTGTGTATAAATCTTCCGTGTTCATTGTGGAACGTCCGTGTGTGGAGTCCAGGTGTGTATAAATCTTCCGTGTTCATTGTGGAACGTCCGTGTGTGGAGTCCAGGTGTGTATAAATCTTCCGTGTTCATTGTGGAACGTCCGTGTGTGGAGTCCAGGTGTGTATAAATCTTCCGTGTTCATTGTGGAACGTCCGTGTGTGGAGTCCAGGTGTGTATAAATCTTCCGTGTTCATTGTGGAACGTCCGTGTGTGGAGTCCAGGTGTGTATAAATCTTCCGTGTTCATTGTGGAACGTCCGTGTGTGGAGTCCAGGTGTGTATAAATCTTCCGTGTTCATTGTGGAACGTCCGTGTGTGGAGTCCAGGTGTGTATAAATCTTCCGTGTTCATTGTGGAACGTCCGTGTGTGGAGTCCAGGTGTGTATAAATCTTCCGTGTTCATTGTGGAACGTCCGTGTGTGGAGTCCAGGTGTGTATAAATCTTCCGTGTTCATTGTGGAACGTCCGTGTGTGGAGTCCAGGTGTGTATAAATCTTCCGTGTTCATTGTGGAACGTCCGTGTGTGGAGTCCAGGTGTGTATAAATCTTCCGTGTTCATTGTGGAACGTCCGTGTGTGGAGTCCAGGTGTGTATAAATCTTCCGTGTTCATTGTGGAACGTCCGTGTGTGGAGTCCAGGTGTGTATAAATCTTCCGTGTTCATTGTGGAACGTCCGTGTGTGGAGTCCAGGTGTGTATAAATCTTCCGTGTTCATTGTGGAACGTCCGTGTGTGGAGTCCAGGTATGTATAAATCTTCTATCTTAGAGGAATCGTAATTCCTTCCAACTCAGCAGAGTGCGGAGATGGGAACATGAATAGCAGGAATCCTGAAGAATGAATACAGAAGTCCTCGAATGTTTCATAAATTCCTGTCATGAACGATGTCCAGCTTGACTTTCCACAATGAATACAGATTTATACATACCTGGACTCCACACACGGACGTTCCCCAATGAACACGGAAGATTTATACATACCTGGACTCCACACACGGACGTTCCACAATGAACACGGAAGATTTATACATACCTGGACTCCACACACGGACGTTCCCCAATGAACACGGAAGATTTATACATACCTGGACTCCACACACGGACGTTCCCCAATGAACACGGAAGATTTATACATACCTGGACTCCACACACGGACGTTCCCCAATGAACACGGAAGATTTATACACACCTGGACTCCGCACACGGATGTTCCCCAATGAACACGGAAGATTTATACATACCTGGACTCCACACACGGACGTTCCACAATGAACACGGAAGATTTATACATACCTGTGTGATGGATTTGGTAAAATGCCTATTTGGTTTCCTATTGAATATATATATATATACGCTATTTCTAAAAGTTTTATAAATATTTACTTTTATACTTTAATACATATGTTGTGTGAATATTTTCTGCCTGCTGGGCTTTGTGGTACTTTAAGAAATCCTTGCTTAAGAAATATTTGCTCACAGGAACAGACCCCCTCCCATCGTGTGATTTGGAAGACAAAATAATGTTTTTCTCTTTTTAAGATAAGATGGAAGATCACACCTATACCATGACGGAGATTGTTTTCCTGTAAAGTGACCAATCAAAGACTAATATAATGCTTATGCTGTTATCACGTGATGTTCCCATCATTTTTCATATATAAGCTCACGGTTTCATTTCAATAAATTAGAGAGAAGTTTTCACAGACCAAACGTGTCAGTGTGAGTTTCTTTATGTGCGCACATTCCACAAGCTGGCCAGCGTCATAAATTAGGACAGGAACAGATAAGCACTGGATGATTAAGTCCATGACTAAAACAATTTGGTGCCGAAACCCGGGAACTGAATAATGAACCTGCAGCCAGCCGCCATGAAAAGGCGTTCGGTGTCAGTCAAACTGGACAGGCCTGGAGATTGATCACCTCTCGGAGCATGGTGAGATATATTTTGCTATCTTACCATTGCTTATCCTGTCTTTGTTGTTGATTCATACCTGTGCCTAGTACGGCTGCTAAAGGTCACTAAAGGCAGGTAACCTTGTATGCCCGGAGTTTATTTAAATATACCTGCATGTGCTTATCTGTTACCTGGGTTTATGTTGTGTGTTTTTATGTATCAGTCTTGAGGTGGAAGAGGAGTGGACCTACTGAGGGTTTTGACACATAATTTCTCTGGGTGTGTGGTAACCTTGTGTGTTGACCACAACAGAGGAGGTGTCGGGTACGCGTCACGGTAGTGTGACAGCGGGTGCCGTAACTGTTTGTGTGGGTTATGATGAGTTACTCAGTGGTCTGTACTCAGAGCCCACCAAGATAGACTGCTATGTTATGTCCTAAATGTGTGTCTGTAAGCTAATGTTTGCCATTCATAACAGAAGGTTGGGGTTTGTTAAGGGTTAAGGAAAGTCTGGACAGCAGCCTGTGAAGTGTCTTAGATTTGTTAGGAAGGACCAGAGACAGGAGGAGATGGGTCAGACGCTGATAAGACCCCTAGAAAGGAATGTTAGCACGTGACCTGGTTGCAGAGAGAGAAAAGGAAA
Source organism: Staurois parvus (assembly GCF_062004578.1). Taxonomy (NCBI): domain Eukaryota; kingdom Metazoa; phylum Chordata; class Amphibia; order Anura; family Ranidae; genus Staurois; species Staurois parvus. The sequence goes on from NW_028319983.1 coordinate 29,401, forward strand.
AGTATGTGGAATTAAAGATAAGGAGGTATGGCGAAAAAAAAAAAAAAAAAAAAAGAGAAGGAAGATGTCTTAGTTGACAAACATGTGCTGAGGACAGCAAGAAGTTTGGTATAATGTAGCCGAAGTTATCCACAAAGAGTAGTGGACAGAACAGGTATTGCTACAGGGAAAAAAAAAAAAAAAACTGTTTATGTGTACCATTAATGTGTTAAATATTGAAAAGGATTACTGGCATGTCATATTGTGAAGAGGTGTGAAGGAAGTGAAGCAGTTAAAAAGTTATCTAAAGTAGCGAAAGTCTGTAAGCTGAAGGTCAGGATTGGCATAAATCATTGTAGGAACAGAGAGGAATGTTATGTGATAAAGGTTTGCTGAACGTGACAGAAGTTTGGTACAGAACTGGAAAAGTGTTGTATAAAGAAGTATAGTTGGAAGAAATTCAGGAAAACGGCAATTGTATAATGTATTTGTATCACAAAATTGTAAATGGAAGTGTGTGCTAAAACCACCGCCCTATGTTGGAATGTGGGGTGGAGGAGGGGAGGGACAGCACTGCCCTTCATCTAACGCCTACTTTATGCCCACCACCCCAGCCCTGCCCAGCCCACTTCCTGAAGGCAGCCATCTTGCTGCTCCTGCTTTGTCCCTTCCTGCCCTGCCCAGTACACTTCCTGATGGCAGCCATCTTGCTGCTCCTGCTTTGTCCCTTCCTGCCCAGCCCAGTACACTTCCTGGAGGCGGCCATATTGGTACACCAAAATTAGACAAATGGAAGGCCAACGCCTTGAGTGAGCCGCCTCTACCCAGTGTGTCCGGTCTTACAAGTCAATGGTACATTCTACGTGGCACCGGATGTGCTGAGCAGAATCCCAAGTTGTCTATGGTCCACAGGACCCGAAGATATTGGACATTTAAAAAGGTACCCCCAATTATGGTGCAACTGAAGCCTGGAGCTCCCCTACCCAGGAAACCACAGTACCCACTGAAATCCAAGGCCATTTCGAAGTAGGTCAAGTCCCTTGTGGCAAATGGTGCACTCGTACCTTGTACCTCTCCATGTAATACGCTTTTGTTCCCGATAAGAAAAGAAGACACCAAAAGGAGAACCAGAGAAGTACAGGATGATACAGGACCTTTGAGCAGTGAATGAAGCCACTGTCTTAGAGACACCTATCGTTCCAAATCCCCACACTTTACTCATAGGGGTACCTCCAACAGCAAAGTAATTCACCGTGGTGGACCTGGCAAATGCATTCTCCAGCATTCCCTTGTATCCTCCCTGCAGATACTTCTTCGCTTTTATCCATGAGGGGCAGCAATACACCTGGGCAGTTATGCCACAAGGGGGCGCAAAATTCCCTGAGTCAGTTTGCCAAAGCCATGACCACCATACTGGGCATGTGGCAAAAGGAACATTCGGCAGTGGTCCTTCTTCAATATGTGGATGACTTTTCCTCTGTGCTGATGACCTGCCCATGGCTGAAGAAGCCTCAGAGAGTTTACTATGTTACTTGGCACACCAAGGCTGTAAGGCCTCTAAACCGAAGTTGCAATGGTGCTCTACAACAGTCGTATTCTTGGGCCACTGCATCTCACATGGAACAAGGCATCTTACGGAGGAAAGAGTTAAGGCCATCCAGAACTTGCCACTCCCTTTAGGCCAGAAGCCACTCCATGCCTTTCTTGGCCTCATATCCTACTGTAGGTCATGGATTCCTGATGCTTCTTGGTTTATGCAACCACTCTACGATGCTCTCAAGTCTGAGCCCTTCCATCTGTCCGAAGAGGCCGACTCCAACTTTTTGGCTCTAAAACGTTTATTTTCTTCAGCCCCAGCCCTAGGTCTACCAGACTACGAGAAACCTTTCAAACTGTTCATGTCTGAACGCCAAGGCCATGGCACAGGAGTATTGGCCCAGTCCCACGGAGACTGCCTACGATCCGTAGGCTACTACTCATGCCGTCTGGACCCAGTGGCTAGAGGAGCACCGTCGTGTCTGCGTGCAGTTTTCGCTGCTCAAGCTCTGCTGGATAAGACCTCTGATATCGTACTGGGACATGAACTTGTTCTTCTGGCACCGTATGCCATTGCTGCCATTTTAAACCAAGTCCAACCTAAACATTTGTCCACAGCGAGGCATCTTAGACTACAGTGTTCCCTCCACCTTCCTGATAACGTCACTCTCCTACGTTGCAAAACCCTGAATCCGGCCACTCTCCTCCCAATTGCTGAGGGGGATAATGAAGGTAATGAAGAAAGTGGAGAGGATGATGGAGCCACTGAGCCTCATAATTGTCTTGAAGTGATGAAAATGGAAATCTTCCATCTCCCCACAGTGAGTGAAACACCTCTGCAGGATCCAGACTTCACTTTCTTTGTTGATGGTTCCAGATATGCAGATGAAGGAGGCACATATTACACAGGATTTGCGGTCACTACTGAAGACACAGTCCTACAGGCAAGAGCCCTATCGGCAGCAATATCTGCACAGGGAGCTGAACTTCAAGCACTCACAACAGCATGCCAGATGAATTAAGGAAAAAGGGCCAATATCTACACAGACTCCAGATATGCCTTTGGGATGGCCCATGACTTTGGACCCATATGGAAGGCAAGAGGATTTATGACTGCGGCAGGTACATCCATAAGACATGGAGCAGCCATTGGACAACTGCTGGAAGCACTCCTTCTACCCATTCAAGTGGCTATTCTGAAGGTAAAAGTTCATGGGAAATTAAACTCCTCAGAAGCCAAAGGCAATAATCTGGCAGATTTGGCGGCAAAACGAGCGGCCATGGGACCACCAGAAATGGAAGGAGAGGTGACCGGAGAGTGGGAAACAATATTCACCTTACAGACTTTGCCTGTGGACAGAAGCTACCTCAAGGAACTCCAAGAAGCAGCAAGTCCAGAAGAAAAAGAAAGCTGGAGATGGAGAGGAGCTATTTTCAAAGACGGTCTGTTTGAGTGCAACAAGAGGCTTTGTTTATCCAGGAATATGTTTCCAGCTGTAGTCCAGTGGGCACACGGAGCAGCCCATATGTCAAAGAGCCTCATGAACTCTCTCATCAACAAGTATGACATAGCGCCTGGAATCACCACATTGACTAACAATTTTTGCAGAACATGTGCCATCTGTGCAAAATGCAATCCGGGATGCACAGAGAAGACACCACAGAAACACTTGGCCAAACCCCTATACCCTTTTCATAGGATACAAATTGACCATATCCAGATGCCAAAGAGTGGGCGGTTGAGTACACCCTAGTGGTGGTGGACATGTTTTCCAGTTGGCCAGAGGCCTTTGCTGTAACTAACAGGACTGCTAAAACAACTGCGAAGAAACTCCCCACTGAGGTTGTATGCAGATATGGGCTTCCAGAGGTGATAGAGAGTGACCAGGGCCCCGCCTTCACAGCTTCAGTAACCAAAGGAATATGGGCGGCATTAGGAGTCACTCTGGCGTTCCATACCCCCTATCACCCCCAAAGTAGTGGGAAAGTACAAAGAATGCTAAAAGTAGCCCAAGAGACTGGCATGAGTTGGCCAGACAGTCTGTTTATTGCCCTATTTAGTGTCAGATACACACCAAGAGAGAACACTCCCTGTCCCCTTATGAGATTTTGTTTAGCTCAGCCCCCAGATTTGGTTGTTATTTTCCACAACAGTTGCAATTACAATCTGATGTGTTAACTGATTATGTGACTGTATTATCACGTGAATTAACCCGTATCCATGTCCAAGTGTTTTCTCCATTCCAGATTCTGAGTCAGATACAGGAACTCACAGCCTATTACCCGGAGATTGGGTATTAGTAAAGACATTTATGAGGAAACATTCCCTTGAGCCAAGATATGATGGTCCATTCCAAGTTCTGCTGACCACAGCCCCTTCTGACAAGGTGGCCAGGAAGAACACTTGGATACACGCCTCCCAATGCAAGAAAGTCCTGAACCCTGAGGGAAAGGTGACATCTACACCATGACAACTATGTTGTATATCCTTTTTCTAATGAGTCTGACAGAGGCTCAACAGGTGGATATCACCGAAATAGGTGACACCACTATATTTTGGTACAACTCATCCAACACACATGTAGCTATTTACACCTTTGATTTCTGTAGTATAGATCCCATGTGGTGCTATGACCATAATCTATATGATCTTGATACAACGAGCATGTTCCGATAGTAGTGACCAGGTATACATATGTGTCATGGATGATTACTGGGGACCAAAAGATTAGAACCAGATTGGAAGGGATTTGGACTGGTGAGTATGCCCTTGTAAAGGCCATTATGCCTCTCCACATCCTAGCAGAAAATACTCCTGACCCAACGCCTGGCCGTAGGAGGAAACGAAAAGCTCCTTCTGGCAGTTTTGACCCACATGTGTATAGATGCCATTGGAGTCCCAAGGGGGGTGTCTAATAAATTTAAAGCCAGAGACCAAGTAAAGCAGGCTTTGAATCCCTGATTCCCATGATAACTGTTAATAAAAATGTAGATTAGATAAATTACATATACTACAACCAACAGAGGTTTGTGAATTACACCAGGGATGCCCTTCAAGGAATCGTTGACCAGCTAGCCCCTACATCCTACATGACATTCCAGAATAGGATGGCTCTGGACATGATTTTAGAGGAAAAAGGAGGTGTCTGTAAAATGATAGAAGGAACCGGAACATGTTGTACATATATTCCTGACAATACTGGCCTGAATGGTGAGGTTACTCTGGCTATAAAGAAATTGGAAGATCTGTCAGTTGAGTTGAAAAAAGAATTCAGGGATCACAGACTTGTGGGATCAATATTTTAGCTGGATGAGTGGGTGGAAAAAAGTGCTCGCCCAAATAGGGGTAACTGTACTAATAATTCTAGTTCTTTTAGCTCTGATTGTATGTTGTATTCTATCATTTGTAAAGAAGTTAATAAGCAAAGCTGTAGACAACAGAACACCTACCTTCCTGAACCAGGACCAAGAGGATCCCCATATGATGGATGAAGAAAAACCTTACACCCCATTACGGTCCCTCCCCACCAATAGTAATCTCACAATTTTGTAGGGATAGCATCTGACTTCCTTATGTACAAAGTCTGTGGCAAGGGAGGTGATGAAATAGTCATCACTTGTCTAACGTACAGCATAAAAGAGTTCCAAGGTACATAAGGACAGATGAGCGAGGTCTTATAGGGACAGATGAGCGAGGTCTTATAGGGACAGATGAGCGAGGTCTTATAGGGACAGATGAGCGAGGTCTTATAGGGACAGATGAGCGAGGTCTTATAGGGACAGATGAGCGAGGTCTTATAGGGACAGATGAGCGAGGTCTTATAGGGACAGATGAGCGAGGTCTTATAGGGACAGATGAGCGAGGTCTTATAGGGACAGAGTAAAATAGTCATTTTAAGGGGGGACTGTGATGGATTTGGTAAAATGCCTATTTCGTTTCCTATTGAATATATATATATATACGCTATTTCTATAAGTTTTATAAATATTTACTTTTATACTTTAATACATATGTTGTGTGAATATTTTCTGCCTGCTGGGCTTTGTGGTACTTTAAGAAATCCTTGCTTAAGAAATATTTGCTCACAGGAACAGACCCCCTCCCATCGTGTGATTTGGAAGACAAAAGAATGTTTTTCTCTTTTTAAGATAAGACTGAAGATCACACCTATACCATGACGGAGATTGTTTTCCTGTAAAGTGACCAATCAAAGACGAATATAATGCTGATGCTGTTATCACGTGATGTTCCCATCATTTTTCATATATAAGCTCACGGTTTCATTTCAATAAATTAGAGAGAAGTTTTCACAGACCAAACGTGTCAGTGTGAGTTTCTTTATGTGCGCACATTCCAGAAGCTGGCCAGCGTCATAAATTTTGGACAGGAACAGATAAGCACTGGATGATTAAGTCCATGACTAAAACACCTGGACTCCACACACGGACATTCCCCAATGAACACGGAAGATTTATACACACCTGGACTCCGCACACGGACGTTCCACAATGAACACGGAAGATTTATACACACCTGGACTCCGCACACGGACGTTCCACAATGAACACGGAAGATTTATACACACCTGGACTCCGCACACGGACGTTCCACAATGAACACGGAAGATTTATACACACCTGGACTCCGCACATGGACGTTCCACAATGAACACGGAAGATTTATACATACCTGAACTCCGCACATGGACGTTCCACAATGAACACGGAAGATTTATACATACCTGGACTCCACACACAGACGTGGATAGGAGGGCGGTAATAAAGTGCTGAGTGGATAGGAGGGCGGTAATAAAGTGCTGAGTGGATAGGAGGGCGGTAATAAAGTGCTGAGTGGATAGGAGGGCGGTAATAAAGTGCTGAGTGGATAGGAGGGCGGTAATAAAGTGCTGGGTGGTGGGAGGTCGTATTATGGAATACATTGGGGGATCTCTCAGTCATGTGATCACTTACCTCTGGGCATCAGCTCTACAACCAGCTTGGGATAGGCAATGTTTGAGCAGCCAATCGGTGCACCACAAATCCTCTGACAGTCTTCCGGGACAACACAGGCCACTGCATCTACAACGTCCAATCAGAGAGGAGAATATCACAGCTCTGGGGGATCGGGGAGGGGCATAACATGGGGATTGGGACGGATCAGATATGGGACTCGGGGGACCGGGACGGATCAGATATGGGACTTGGGGGACCGGGACGGATCAGATATGGGACTCGGGGGACAGGGACGGATCAGATATGGGACTCGGGGGACCGGGACGGATCAGATATGGGACTCGGGGGACCGGGACGGATCAGATATGGGACTCGGGGGACCGGGACGGATCAGATATGGGACTCGGGGGACCGGGACGGATCAGATATGGGACTCGGGGGACCGGGACGGATCAGATATGGGACTCGGGGGTCCGGGACGGAGCAGATATGGGACTCGGGGGACCGGGACGGATCAGATATGGGACTCGGGGGGACGGATCAGATATGGGACTCGGGGGGACGGATCAGATATGGGACTCGGGGGACCGGGACGGAGCAGATATGGGACTCGGGGGACCGGGACGGATCAGATATGGGACTCGGGGGACTGGGACGGATCAGATATGGGACTCGGGGGGACGGATCAGATATGGGACTCGGGGGACCGGGACGGATCAGATATGGGACTCGGGGGGACGGATCAGATATGGGACTCGGGGGGACGGATCAGATATGGGACTCAGGGATGGATATGACGCTGGAGTGCCCTTACCCGTGTACAGGACTCTGCTAATCATGCCTGGCATCACCATCAGGAACATTGGCAGGATCTTCAGGTACCCGCACAGCACGCACCCCAACTTCACATGCCTGAGGGAACGCGCAGCCAGACATCGCTGAACGATCACCTGGAGGGAGGAGACAGAAGACAACATATAGCCGGGCTCCTCCCCCACTGCTGACAACAGTTCCCAGGTACAGCCTTTGGACTGACACCCTCCTCTCCATCCCGACACCCTCCTCTCCAGCCCGACACCCTCCTCTGCAGCCCGACACCCTCCTCTCCAGCCCGACACCCTCCTCTGCAGCCCGACAACCTCCTCTCCAGCCCGACACCCTCCTCTCCATCCCGACACCCTCCTCTCCAGCCCGACACCCTCCTCTCCAGCCCGACACCCTCCTCTCCATCCCGACACCCTCCTCTCCAGCCCGACACCCTCCTCTCCATCCCGACACCCTCCTCTCCAGCCCGACACCCTCCTCTGCAGCCCGACACCCTCCTCTCCAGCCCGACACCCTCCTCTGCAGCCCGACAACCTCCTCTCCAGCCCGACACCCTCCTCTCCAGCCCGACACCCTCCTCTCCATCCCGACACCCTCCTCTCCAGCCCGACAACCTCCTCTCCAGCCCGACACCCTCCTCTCCAGCCCGACAACCTCCTCTCCATCCCGACACCCTCCTCTCCAGCCCGACAACCTCCTCTCCAGCCCGACACCCTCCTCTCCATCCCGACACCCTCCTCTCCAGCCAGGGCGAGTTGTGTTCTGGGCACTGAGAAGATGTGTGTCTGCTTCCACCAACCCTGATATCATCCTCCCGGGGGGACTTGGAGGACAACCGGCCGATGTTCCATCCTCTATGACTCTGTATGGAGCCGTCCATAAACGTTTTCTGATCTGAAGTCATGGAGATGTGTATGAGGTCTAAGAGGAGAACTAGGACCACAGTAATGGGAGGAGGACAGGCTGGTGGAGAAGATCCCTGTACAGAGGACACCAGAAGAGGTCACATTACAGGTTATCTGGTGTCTGGGAGATGTGTATGAGGTCTAAGAGAACTAGGACCACAGTAATGGGCGGAGGACAGGCTGGTGGAGAAGATCCCTGTACAGAGGACACCAGGAGAGGTCACATTACAGGTTATCTGCTGTCTGGGACATGTGTATGAGGTGTAAGAGGAGAACTAGGACCACAGTAATGGGAGGAGGACAGGCTGGTGGAGAAGATCCCTGTACAGAGGACACCAGGAGAGGTCACATTACAGGTTATCTGGTGTCTGGGACATGTGTATGAGGTGTGAGAGAACCAGGACCACAGTAATGGGAGGAGGACAGGCTGGTGGAGAAGATCCTTGTACAGAGGACACCAGGAGAGGTCACATTACAGGTTATCTGCTGTCTGGGACGTGTATGTGGTCTAAAGCTGGTCATACATGGATGGAAATGGGACCAGTTCAGAAGGTATGAGCAGAATTTCGAGACGTGTGGCCACTGCGGTTGAACAAAGTCGCTCTACTGATCAATTCTGTTCAACTTCCCTGTCAAATAAAAGCCACTCAATCAGCTCTGATCGGAGTTTTCTGACAGCAGGGACGTCCCCCGACTGTCAGAATACAATAGCACAGTGGGGAGGATTCCCCCATATACCCTGAAAATGTGGACGGGGGAATTGGTTCAGTTTTTTCCATTCATGATGGGTCCAACAGTCTAGGCTGAGGCTTCAGGTTGGGTTGCTCTGGCATCGAGGTGACATGATCATATGGGGCAGATCACAATGGGAATTACCTGGTCGCTGCACCAATACCAAGTGGCCACAATGGTCAGTCCCACAATCACAGCTGGCCCAGGTAGATCCCCATCCTTGGCATCCCGAAGCAAGTGCAGAGCGTCTGAGCGTGGAGCGGCACAATCGAATGAGATGTTGCCCAGGTTGCTGGGTGTAGCGTTCATGTATTTCTCCATCAGGGCGCTGTAGCCTCCCACCTCATTAAAAGCTGAAGGACACAAGAACAAGCGTCATATCATAACAGCATGACAACCACTCGAGAGAAATGTATGAAAGTGACACGGAAATGAATCTGCAACATGTATGTGTATGTGCTCACTGTGAGAGCCTTCACTGGCAGCTGCTGGGGAGAGACTATCCCTCCGAAGGTAAAGTCATATATATGCTCCTTACATACCGACACTCTGCTTCTACTTTGCAGCAATACAGAATGTGGACCATAGGTGTGCTTTACTGCTCCTCCTCACAATGCAAGCCGGACTCAGACAACCTAGTGCATTCCCCACGTGGCTGATGGATTCCCCAACAGAAGGAAAGAACTGAGTAATATGGAGGACTCTCCAACAAGAGGCAAGAACTGAGTAATATGGAGGACTCTCCAAGAGGGAAAAACTGAGACTGATATGGAGGACTCTCCAACAAGAGGGAAGAACTGAGACTAATATGGAGGACTCTCCAACGAGAGGGAAGAACTGAGTAATATGGAGGACTCTCCAACGAGAGGGAAGAACTGAGTAATATGGAGGACTCTCCAACGAGAGGGAAGAACTGAGTAATATGGAGGACTCTCCAACAAGAGGGAAGAACTGAGACTAATATGGAGGACTCTCCAACGAGAGGGAAGAACTGAGTAATATGGAGGACTTTCCAACAAGAGGGAAGAACTGAGTAATATGGAGGACTCTCCAACAAGAGGGAAGAACTGAGTAATATGGAGGACTCTCCAAGAGGGAAAAACTGAGACTGATATGGAGGACTCTCCAACAAGAGGGAAGAACTGAGACTAATATGGAGGACTCTCCAACGAGAGGGAAGGACTGAGTAATATGGAGGACTCTCCAACGAGAGGGAAGAACTGAGACTAATATGGAGGACTCTCCAACGAGAGGGAAGAACTGAGTAATATGGAGGACTCTCCAACGAGAGGGAAGAACTGAGTAATATGGAGGACTCTCCAACGAGAGGGAAGAACTGAGTAATATGGAGGACTCTCCAACAAGAGGGAAGAACTGAGACTAATATGGAGGACTCTCCAACGAGAGGGAAGAACTGAGTAATATGGAGGACTTTCCAACAAGAGGGAAGAACTGAGTAATATGGAGGACTCTCCAACAAGAGGGAAGAACTGAGTAATATGGAGGACTCTCCAAGAGGGAAAAACTGAGACTAATATGGAGGACTCTCCAACAAGAGGGAAGAACTGAGTAATATGGAGGACTCTCCAACAAGAGGGAAGAACTGAGACTAATATGGAGGACTCTCCAACAAGAGGGAAGAACTGAGTAATATGGAGGACTCTCCAACAAGAGGGAAGAACTGAGTAATATGGAGGACTCTCCAACGAGAGGGAAGAACTGAGTAATATGGAGGACTCTCCAACAAGAGGGAAGAACTGAGACTAATATGGAGGACTCTCCAACGAGAGGGAAGAACTGAGTAATATGGAGGACTTTCCAACAAGAGGGAAGAACTGAGTAATATGGAGGACTCTCCAACAAGAGGGAAGAACTGAGTAATATGGAGGACTCTCCAACGAGAGGGAAGAACTGAGACTAATATGGAGGACTCTCCAATGAGAGGGAAGAACTGAGTAATATGGAGGACTCTCCAAGAGGGAAGAACTGAGACTAATATGGAGGACTCTCCAACGAGAGGGAAGAACTGAGTAATATGGAGGACTCTCCAACAAGAGGGAAGAACTGAGTAATATGGAGGACTCTCCAACGAGAGGGAAGAACTGAGACTAATATGGAGGACTCGCCAACGAGAGGGAAGAACTGAGTAATATGGAGGACTCTCCAAGAGGGAAGAACTGAGTAATATGGAGGACTCTCCAACGAGAGGGAAGAACTGAGTAATATGGAGGACTCTCCAACGAGAGGGAAGAACTGAGTAATATGGAGGACTCTCCAACGAGAGGGAAGAACTGAGTAATATGGAGGACTCTCCAACGAGAGGGAAGAACTGAGTAATATGGAGGACTCTCCAACGAGAGGGAAGAACTGAGACTAATATGGAGGACTCGCCAACGAGAGGGAAGAACTGAGACTAATATGGAGGACTCTCCAACAAGAGGGAAGAACTGAGACTAATATGGAGGACAATAACTTAGAACATAGAAACCTCCCAAGAAGACCCCCAGAAAATTAAAGGGGGGGGCAGATATATGGATACAAGTCACTCTCTCTGGGGAAATCCAAGATGGAGGAGGTCCTGGGGGTCCTAGTACAGGACAGACTCAGCAATGCCAGGCCAGCAGGATATTAGCATGAAAAAGGGATTTACTCCAGATACATCTATAACTCTATGGGGGATGGAGGAGCTCAGCTATGGGGGGTGGAGGAGCTCAGTTATGGAGGGATGGAGGAGCCCAGTTATGGGGGGTGGAGGCGCTCAGTTATGGAGGAGCCCAGTTATGGGGGATGGAGGAGCCAAGTTATGGGGGATGGAGGAGCCCAGTTATGGGGGATGGAGGAGCGCAGTTATGGGGGATGGAGGAGCGCAGTTATGGGGATGGAGGAGCTCAGTTATGGGAGATGGAGGAGCCCAGTTATGGGAGGTGGAGGAGCCCAGTTATGGGGGATGGTGGCACTCAGTTATGGGGGGTGGAGGAGCTCATGTATAGGGGGTGGAGGAGCCCAGTTATGGGGGGTGGAGGAGCCCAGTTATGGGGGGTGGAGGAGGCCAGTTATGGGGGATGGAGGAACCCAGTTATGGGGATGGAGGTGCCCAGTTATGAGGGATGGAAGAGCCCAGTTATGGAGGATGGAGGAGCCCAGTTATGGGTGATGGAGGAGCCCAGTTATGAGTGATGGAGGAGCCCAGTTATGGGGAATGGAGGAGCTCAATTATAGGGGGTGGAGGAGCTCAATTATAGGGGGTGGAGGAGCTCAATTATGGGGGGTGGAGGAGCTCAGTTATGGGGGATGGAGGAGCCCAGTTATGGGAGGTGGAGGAGCCCAGTTATGGGGGATGATGGCACTCAGTTATGGGGGGTGGAGGAGCTCAGTTATGGAGGATGTAGGAGTCCAGTTATGGGGGATGGAGGAGCCCAGTTATGGGGGGTGGAGGAGCCCAGTTATGGGGGGTGGAGGAGCTCAGTTATGGGGGCTGAAGGAGCTCAGTTATGGGGGATGGAGGAGCCCAGTTATGGGGGGTGGAGGAGCCCAGTTATGGGGGATGGAGGAGCCCAGTTATGGGGGATGGAGGAGCCCAGTTATGGGAGATGGAGGAGCCCAGTTATGGGGGGTGGAGGAGCTCAGTTATGGGGGTGGAGGAGCTCAGTTATGGAGGATGGAGGAGCCCAGTTATGGGGGGTGGAGGAGCCCAGTTATGGGGGCTGGAGGAGCCCAGTTATGGAGGCTGGAGGAGCCCAGTTATGGGGGCTGGAGGAGCCCAGTTATGGGGGGTGGAGGAGCACAGTTATGGGGGATGGAGGAGCCCAGTTATGGGGGGTGGAGGAGCACAGTTATGGGGGATGGAGGAGCCCAGTTATGGGGGCTGGAGGAGCCCAGTTATGGGGGATGGAGGAGCTCTGTTACGAAGGACAACAAAGGCCATGAAATGTGATCTCTGTATGAGGGGATCCGATGTGGAGTCTGTCAATGGCGGATGTATCATTGGGAGGAAACAATTTCTTCAGCCACACAATGTAGTTGGAGGAAAGCGGTGCAGCCTGTAGGGGTTCTTTGCAGTCAGAGCGGTCCGGATGTGGAACTCCCTTCCCCAGTTGGTGGTGTCAGTGAGGAGTGTAGAATCCAACGTGTACAGGGACATGGTATATGGTAGCGACACTCTCAGGGCGTATTGGATGGACTCCACCCTCCGGCTCTCAGCTTTGCCGGCCTCTGGGGGTGCAGCAGATCCCACCTTCCGGGACTCCACCCTCCGGCTCTCAGCTTTGCCGGCCTCTGGAGGTGCAGCTGATCCCAAGAAGGAGACTTCCTGAGACACAATCATGGTAATTGGATGGAAACAACGAGACGTCCAGAAGATCTTCTGACTGGAAGAGACCACATGGATGTCCTCATAGGAGTCACCCAGTCAGACTCCTCCCATTACAGAGATGTCCCCTCCCCCGGGTTCTTGGTTCACTCACCATATCCGGCCAGGACGCAGGACCCGGCGATGATCACGAAGGTCTGCACAGTGTCCGTATACATCAGCGCTGCGAGACCCCCTAGAGGGGAGGACAGGGAAATATGTCAGGAAGGTGCAGCTAACTCAGTGGTCCAAACATTTCATGGCAGAGTGGATGATGGGATATTCCTTCCTGTCTCCAGAACATCTCCCCCGATCCAATCATCGAGACGTCATCACGTAGAGGTGCAGACGACTTCCCATATGAGGATCCTTGTACTAGAGAGCGGATGGAGGGGTTGGACTTACCTGTCACGGTGTAGATGGTGGTGATCACCAACAAGGCGATGACCGAAAGATAAATATTCCAGCCCAGAGCAACCTGTATGAAGAGGGCTCCAGAGAACATGTCCACCTGGCACAGGGAAGAGGACCGGCCACACAGCATTAGGTGCAAATATACATACACTGCGCTAGGAAACAAATATATCAAATATAGAAATGCCAAAAATATATACCATATTTTCCGGCGTATAAGACGACCCCTCTTCCAATGCACACCAGTGGGAGGATTAGTGCCCCATCATTGGTGTCAGTGGGAAGAATAGTGCCCCATCATTGGTGTCAGTGGGAGGATTAGTGCCCCATCATTGGTGTCAGTGGGAGGAATAGTGTCCCATCATTGGTGTCAGTGGGAGGAATAGTGCCCCATCATTGGTGTCAGTGGGAGGAATAATGCCCCATCATTGGTGTCAGTGGGAGGAATAGTGCCCCATCATTGGTGTCAGTGGGAGGAATAGCGCCCCATCATTGGTGTCAGTGGGAGGAATAGTGTCCCATCATTGGTGTCAGTGGGAGGAATAGCGCCCCATCATTGGTGTCAGTGGGAGGAATAGTGCCCCATCATTGGTGTCAGTGGGAGGAATAGTGCCCCATCATTGGTGTCAGTGGGGGGAATAGCGCCCCATCATTGGTGTCAGTGGGAGGAATAGCGCCCCATCATTGGTGTCAGTGGGAGGAATAGCGCCCCATCATTGGTGTCAGTGGGAGGAATAGCGTCCCATCATTGGTGTCAGTGGGAGGAATAGCGCCCCATCATTGGTGTCAGTGGGAGGAATAGCGCCCCATCATTGGTGTCAGTGGGGGGAATAGCGCCCCATCATTGGTGTCAGTGGGAGGAATAGCGCCCCATCATTGGTGTCAGTGGGAAGAATAGTGTCCCATCATTGGTGTCAGTGGGAGGAATAGTGTCCCATCATTGGTGTCAGTGGGAGGAATAGTGCCCCATCATTGGTGTCAGTGGGAGGAATAGTGCCCCATCATTGGTGTCAGTGGGAGGAATAGTGCCCCATCATTGGTGTCAGTGGGAGGAATAGCGCCCCATCATTGGTATCAGTGGGAGGAATAGTGCCCCATCATTGGTGTCAGTGGGGGGAATAGCGCCCCATCATTGGTGTCAGTGGGAGGAATAGCGCCCCATCATTGGTGTCAGTGGGAGGAATAGCGCCCCATCATTGGTGTCAGTGGGAGGAATAGTGTCCCATCGTTGGTGTCAGTGGGAGGAATAGCGTCCCATCGTTGGTGTCAGTGGGGGGAATAGTGCCCCATCGTTGGTGTCAGTGGGAGGAATAGCGGCCCATCATTGGTGTCAGTGGAGGAATAGTGTCCCATCATTGGTATCAGTGGGAGGAATAGCGCCCCATCATTGGTATCACTGGGAGGAATAGTGTCCCATCATTGGTGTCAGTGGGAGGAATAGTGCCCCATCATTGGTGTCAGTGGAAGGAATAGTTCCCTATCATTGGTGTCAGTGGGAGGAATAGTGTACCATCATTGGTGTCAGTGGGGGGAATAGTGCTCCATCATTGGTATCAGTGGGGGGGGAGGGGGAATAGTGCCCCATCGTTGGTGTCAGTGGGAGGAATAGTGCTCCATCATTGGTGTCAGTGGGAGGAATAGTGCCCCATCATTGGTGTCAGTGGAGGGAATAGTGCCCCATCATTGGTGTCAGTGGAGGGAATAGTGCCCCATCATTGGTATCAGTGGGAGGAATAGTGCCCCATCATTGATGTCAGGGGGAGGAATAGTGCCCCATCATTGGTGTCAGTGGAAGGAATAGTGCCCCATCATTGGTGTCAGTGGGAGGAATAGTGCCCCATCATTGGTATCAGTGGGAGGAATAGTGCCCCATCATTGGTATCAGTGGGAGGAATAGCGCCCCATCATTGGTGTCAGTGGGAGGAATAGCACCCCATCATTGGTGTCAGTGGAAGGAATAGTGCCCCATCATTGGTGTCAGTGGGAGGAATAGTGCCCCATCATTGGTGTCAGTGGGAGGAATAGTGCCCCATCATTGGTGTCAGTGGAGGAATAGTGCCCCATCATTGGTGTCAGTGGAGGAATAGTGCCCCATCATTGGTGTCAGTGGGAGGAATAGTGCCCCATCGTTGGTGTCAGTGGGAGGAATAGTGCCTCGTCATTGGTGTCAGTGGAAGGAATAGTTCCCTATCATTGGTGTCAGTGGGAGGAATAGTGTACCATCATTGGTGTCAGTGGAGGAATAGTGCCCCATCATTGGTGTCAGTGGGAGGAATAGTGTCCCATCATTGGTGTCAGTGGGAGGAATAGTTCCCCATCATTGGTGTCAGTGGGAGGAATAGTGCCCCATCATTGGTGTCAGTGGGAGGAATAGTTCCCTATCATTGGTATCAGTGGGAGGAATAGCGCCCCATCATTGGTGTCAGTGGGAGGAATAGCACCCCATCATTGGTGTCAGTGGAAGGAATAGTGCCCCATCATTGGTGTCAGTGGGAGGAATAGTGCCCCATCATTGGTGTCAGTGGGAGGAATAGTGCCCCATCATTGGTGTCAGTGGAGGAATAGTGCCCCATCACTGATGTCAGTGGGAGGAATAGTGCCCCATCATTGGTGTCAGTGGGAGGAATAGTGCCCCATCATTGGTGTCAGTGGGAGGAATAGTGCCCCATCATTGGTATCAGTGGGAGGAATAGTGCCCCATCATTGGTGTCAGTGGGAGGAATAGCGCCCCATCATTGGTGTCAGTGGGAGGAATAGTGCCCATCATTGGTGTCAGTGGGGGGAATAGTGCCCCATCGTTGGTGTCAGTGGGAGGAATAGTGCTCCATCATTGGTGTCAGTGGGGGGAATAGTGCTCCATCATTGGTGTCAGTGGGGGGAATAGTGCCCCATCGTTGGTGTCAGTGGGAGGAATAGTGCTCCATCATTGGTATCAGTGGGGGGGGAGGGGGAATAGTGCCCCATCGTTGGTGTCAGTGGGAGGAATAGTGCTCCATCATTGGTATCAGTGGGGGGGGAGGGGGAATAGTGCCCCATCGTTGGTGTCAGTGGGAGGAATAGTGCTCCATCATTGGTATCAGTGACACCAATGATGGGGCACTATTCCTCCCACTGACACCAATGACACTTGCTGACCCCTGTTCCAGTATGGTGCTGATGCAGTCAGCATATGTGGTTGCAGCAGCACCTCTGCACGGCACACTTACCGGCCGCTCCCTCACTCGATTTTCGTGGGGCCGCTCGGCTCCGGTTCCTCGCCGGTGATTGGCCACCTGTGTGCCTTTCCTGAGCTACAGTTCTGGTGGCCAATCACCGGTGAGGAGGTGGAGCCGAGCAGCCGCGCGAACATCCAGTGGCCGAACTGAATGAAGGAGCAGCCGCGCTTCCTGGACCGGATTGTCGTGGGACCGGAGCCAGGTAAGAAACAGCAGCCCCTGCCCACCCTGTACTTAGTGTCCCTTCCGTTGGAAGGGGGGGGGGCGGTGGGGGCACCATGACCGCCCCCTAAAAAGTGTCAGCATGCCGTATACCGTCGTATAAGACGACCCCCAACTTTTGAGAACATTTTCAAGGGGTAAAAAGTCGTCTTATACGCCAGAAAATACAGATAATAATAGTTGTGATGAAAAAATTCAATTGAAATCCCCCAATTGTGTCCTCCACCGAATGCAATGAATGAACTCTGCAGAGCAATATGCTGATCATATGATACACCAACAGAAACACTTCTCAGCTCTGGGAGCGATGATCTGCAGACACTTGAGACAGGAGCTTGGCTTGGGAAAACGATCTCCACTACCCCTGGAGCAATACTCTGCAGGAGACTCTGTGACTCTGTAGATCCACTTCATTCAAACACCATCCTTGTCATCGGGTATTGGAATAGCCACTCGGAAAATATAAAGAACAGAAGCTCACGGTGCAGCACCTCCTAAAATCGCTGCTTCTCACAAAACCCGGAGTCCCAGCCGATCCCAGCGCAATCAGCATATCCAACTGCAAGAAAGCAGACCCAGCCTCCTCACACCTGCGCTGTACCGATCACTGAGAACGTGCCAACGTCTCACTGCTCAATGCCCCGCCCTACGCGTTTCGTCCTTCGACGTCCTCACGGAGCGGATGAGTGTGAGATGTCCTACCCTCATTATATATGCACTGCAATCAAGTCGTACAGCTGTCAGCGATCTGAGATCATGTAACAAAACATGACGCCAATGACAGATTGCTGCGCTCGACGTTCAAAAAACATATCGTGGAGGCAAGGATAATACTAGATATATATAAACGTATCAATGATAAAGCGCTCAATAGTATATATTAATCCATGGGACATGTCAATCAACATTAGTCCAATTAAAGGGCCATGCACCACCAATAAAGGAGTGCTCCGCTAAAAAGAACAAAAAATATATATATCTAAATAAAATCTATCAATAAAAGCTCCATATATATATATAAATATTAGACAATTCATAATATATATCAAATATGTTCCCGCCCCATAATAACATTATAAAATAAGACATTACAAAGCAAAGTTAAAACAACTTACAAATTTGTGAGAAAACAATTGAAGTCTAGATCAATATTTAGCCCATATGGTTTCAGAGTTTAATTCATAAATCCAACATGTTTCTTTTCTTGAAATCTCCTTAACCCCTCGCCTACAGGGCACTTCTACCCCCTTCCTTACCAGGCCAATTTTCAGCTTTCAGCGCTGCCACACTTTGATTGACAATTGCGCGGTCATGCAACATTGTACCCATATGAAATTTTGATCATTTTTTTCTCACAAATAGAGCTTATTTTTGGTGGTATTTTCTCCCCGCTGGGCGCTTTACTTTTTGCGCTATAAATTAAAAAAGTGCAAAAAATTTGAAAAAAAAGTTTCTTTGTTTCTATTATAAAATTTTTCAAACAGGTATTTTTTCTCCTTCACTGATGTGCGTTGATGAGGCAGCACTGATGGGCACTGATAGGCGGCACTGATGGGCACTGATAGGCAGCACTAAAGGGCACTGATAGGCAGTACTAAAGGGCACTGATAGGCAGTACTAATGAGGTGGCACGGATAGGCGGCGCTAATATGCAGCACTGATAGGCGGCACTGATAGGTGACACTGATCATGGGTACTGATAGATGGCACTGACTGGCATCACTGCTGGGCACTGACTGGCGGCACTGACTGGCACAACCGCTGGGCACTGACTGGTGGCACTGACTGGCAGCACTGCTGGGCTGCACTGGTGGGTGGCACTGGTGGGCGGCACTGGTGGGCACAGGTGGGTGGCACTGGTGGGCACAGGTGGGTGGGCACAGGTGGGTGGCACTGCTGGACACAGGTAGGTGGCACTTCTGGGCACAGGTGTGTGACACTGCAGAGTGGCACAGGTGGGTGCACTGCTGGGCACAGGTGGGCGGAGCTAGTGGGCGCACTGCTGGGCACAGGTGGGCGGAACTTGTGGGTGGCACTGCTGGGCACCGATCATCAGGCACTGATCATCAGTGCCCTGATGATCGGTGCCGATCCCCGCTCTAACAACTGCCGGTTCTCAGCAGTACTTTCCTCACGATCTGACAGCGTGAGGAAAGTGCAGCCGAGAACCGGCACTTGCATTTCCCTCTGATCAGCGTGTCATTGGACACCGCTGATCACGTGGTAAAAGGCCGGTATGATCGGCCTTTTACCACATCTCGTGATCAGCTGTGTCCGTAGGACACAGCGATCACGGAGATCGCCGGGTGCGCGCCCCCTGGGGCGCGCAGGAGAGCGCGTTCTGGGGGGACGTCATATGATGTCCACCCAGAACTGGCCGGCCGCAGTGCAGCCGTCATTCAGCTATCTGCGGTCGGCAACTAGTTAATCAAGTCAGACCCTCTCCAGTGGGGCGTTACCATATCTATCCCATAATAGGTCACCACCCTGGGGTCACAATTATGTACCAACTTAGTGTCTGGAAACACTGAGCTCCTCAAAACCCTTTTTATATTTCCTCTGTTCTCCTATTCTGGTTTTTAAACATCTGCTAGTTCTACCAATATATGGAAGATGACACGGACATTCCAGAACATACACCACACGTGTGCAATTACAGGTGTCAAAGAATGAATGTTGTATTCTTTGTTAGAAGAAGAAAATGAGTGAGAGGATTTTCTTTTTATTCTAGATTCGGATTTGACTGTTCTACGTACTTTACACTTATTACCGTGAAAGAACCCTTTTACATTAGGAAATAATTCGACCTTCTTAGGAGAGTCCATCACGTCATGAGCTATTCTTGTTCTTAAAGATTTATTTTTTCGGTAAATAAAATATGGTCTTTCAGGTAAGATATTTCCTAATACATCGTCTTTTAGTAGAATTGGCCAGTATTTCTGCAAGATACTTTTCTATTGCATGTTGTAATCAGTGATGAAAGGTACAGTATTGTTATCACACTTCTTAACCACCTTTTTGTTACATAGAAGCCATTCTCTATCTTTGTTATTAATCGGATCTCTTTCATTCATGAGGAAGCTCCTATCATAACCTCTTTCAATAAATCTGTCAATTAATATATTCGTTTGCTCTATCAAATCTCCGCGTTCACTACAATTTCTTTTTATTCTGGTGAATTGGCTTCTTGGTGTACTGTAAAGCCGCCTCGGATGATGTCCACTAGACACGGGTATAGAACTATTTTTATCAACCTCTTTAACCTGTTGCTGACCGCAGATAGCCGAATGACGGCTTCACTGCGGCTGGCCAGTTCTGGGTGGACGTCATATGACGTCCCCCCAGAACGCGCTCTCCTGCGCGCCCCTACGGACACAGCTGATCACGAGATGTGGTAAAAGGCCGATCATACCGGCCTTTTACCACGTGATCAGCGGTGTCCAATGACACGTTGATCAGAGGGTAACAAGGATGACAAGGATGGTGTTTGAATGAAGTGGATCTACAGAGTCACAGAGTCTCCTGCAGAGTATTGCTCCAGGGGTAGTGGAGATGGTTTTTCCAAGCCAAGCTTCTGTCTCAGTTGTCTGCAGATCATCGCTCCCAGAGCTGAGAAGTGTTTCTGTTGGTTTATAATATGATCAGCATATTGCTCTGCAGAGTTCATTCATTGGATTCGGTGGAGGTATCTTTGTACTTCTTTGCACCTTATTACAGGGCAGATTTTGCAGCTGATATTATTGATATACAATTTTGACTGTAATAATTATCACTATTATTGGCGCCACCTATATTTATTCATTCACACATTAATATGTACCTGCATGAAGACCACTTCTCCACCATCAATGCCACTGAGGGAGGACCTTCTACCACCCCACCTCTACTATACATACCACTGAGGGAGGACCTTCTACCACCCCACCTCTACTATATGTGCCACTGAGGGAGGACCTTCTACCACCCCACCTCTACTATATGTGCCACTGAGGGAGGACCTTCTACCACCCCACCTCTACTATACGTGCCACTGAGGGGAGGACCTTCTACCACCCCACCTCTACTATATGTGCCACTGAGGGAGGACCTTCTACCACCCCACCTCTACTATACGTGCCACTGAGGGGAGGACCTTCTACCACCCCACCTCTACTATATGTGCCACTGAGGGAGGACCTTCTACCACCCCACCTCTACTATACGTGCCACTGAGGGGAGGACCTTCTACCACCCCACCTCTACTATATGTGCCACTGAGAGAGGACCTTCTACCACCCCACCTCTACTATATGTGCCACTGAGGGAGGACCTTCTACCACCCCATCTCTACTATATGTCCCACTGAGGGAGGACCTTCTACCACCTCACCTCTACTATATGTGTCACTGAGGGAGGACCTTCTACCACCCCACCTCTACCACATGTGCCACTGAGAGAGGACCTTCTACCACCTCTCCTCCCCTACTATATGTGCCACTGAGGGAGGACCTTCTATCACCCCACCTCTACTATAGGTGTCACTGAGGGAGGACCTTCTACCACCCCACCTCTATTATATGCGCCACTGAGGGAGGACCTTCTACCACCCAGGGGCGGACTGACTATTTGGAAACTATTTGGAAACCGAGGGCCCGGGGTCAGTAGGGGGCCCCATGAGATGCCCCTGGTACCTTTTTCATAGGCTTTTTTGAGTTTGGGCAAGGACACAGGGGCCCCATGATCCCCTATTGGCCTGGGGCCCCATGAGTTGTCAGTCCGCCCCTGCTACCACCCCACCTCTACTATATGTAACACTGAGGGAGGACCTTCTATCACGTCACCTTCATCATATATACCACTGGGGGAGGACCTTCCACCACCTCACCCCTACTATATGTTCCACTGAGAGAGGACCTTCTACCACCCCATCTCTACTATATGTGCCACTGAGGGAGGACCTTCTACCACCCCACCTCTACTGTATGTAACACTGAGGGAGGACCTTCTATCACGCCACCTTCATCATATATACCACTGGGGAGGACCTTCCACCACCTCACCCCTACTATATGTGCCACTGAGAGAGGACCTTCTACCACCCCACCTCTACTATATGTGCCACTGAGGGAGGACCTTTTACCACCCCACCTCTATGTGCCACTAAGGGAGTTCCTTCTACCACGCCACCTTGATTATATGTACCACTGAGGGAGAACCTTACACCATCACACCTCTGCTTTATGTACCACTGAGGGAGAACCTTCTACCACCCTACCTCTACTATATGTGCCACTGAGGGAGGACCTTCTATCACACCACCTTCATCAAATATACCACTGGGGGAGGACCTTCTACCATCCCACTTTCGCCATCATTGCCACTGAGGGAGGACCTTCTACCACCTCACCTATACTATATGTGCCACTGAGGAAGAACCTTCTACCATCCCATCTTCACCATATGTGCCACTGAGGGAGGACCTTCCACCACCCTACCTCCACCATCAGTGCCACTGAGGGAGGACCTTCTACCATCGCACATCCACCATATGTGCCACTGAGGGAGGACCTTCTACCACCTCATCTCCACCATCAGTGCCACTGAGGGAGGACCTTCTACCACCCCACCTCTACTATATGTGCCACTAAGGTGGAAACCTGTACCACCACACCTCTACCATATGTGCCACTGAGGGAGGTTCCTATACCACCCCACCTCTACCAAATGTGCCACTAAGGAAGGTCCCTGTACCACCCCACTTCTACCATATGTGCCAGTGAGGGAGGTCCCTGTACCACCCCACCTCTACCATATGTGCCACTGAGGGAGGATCTTCTACCACCCCACCTCCACCATATGTTCCACTGAGCGAGGTCTATGTACCACCACATCTCTACCATATGTGCCACTGAGGAAAGTCCCTGTACCACCACACCTCTACTTTATGTACCACTAAGGAAGGACCTTGTACCACCTCGCCTCCACCATATGTGGCACTAAGGGAGGACCTAGTACCACAAATGCCACTGAGGAAGGACCTTCTGTCACCCCACCTTCACCATATGTGCCACTGAGGGAGGTCCCTGTACCACCCCACCTCTACAATATGTGCCACTGAGAGAGGACCTTCTACCACCTTACCTCTACCATATGTGCCCCTGAGGAATGACATTCTACCACCTTACCTCTACCACATGTGCCACTAAAGAAGGATCTTCTATCACCCCACCTCCACCGTATGTGAAACTGAGGGAGGTACCTGTATCAACCAACCTCTACTATATGAGACACTGAGGGAGCAACTTGTGCCACCACACCTCTACTATATGTGCCATTGAGAGAGGACCTTCTACCACCTCACCTCTAACATATGTGCCACTGAGTAAAGACCTTCTTCCACCCCACCTTTGCCATATGTGCCTTCTACCACCCCACCTCCACTATATGTACCAGTGAGGGAGGTCCCTGTACCACCCCATTTCTACCATATGTGCCACTGAGAGAGGACCTTCCACCACCCTACCTCCGCCATCAGTACCACTAAGGGAGGACCTTCTACCATCCCACCTCCACCATATGTGCCACTTAGGGAGGGCCTTCTACCACCTCATCTCCACTATCAGTGCCACTGAGGAAGAACCTTCTACCACCCCACCTTTACTATATGTGCCACTAAGGGGGTAACCTGTACCACCACACCTTTATCATATGTGCCACTGAGGGAGGTCCCTGTACCACCCCACTTCTACCATATGTGCCACTGAGAGAGGACCTTCTACCAACCCAACTCCACCATATATGCTACTGAGGGAGCACCTTGTACCACCACAGCTCCATCATATGTACTACTGAAGGAGGACCCTCTACCATATGTGCCACTGAGGGAGGTTCCTGTACCACCCCACCTCTACCATATGCACCACTGAGGGAGGACCTTCTACCACCCCACCTCCACCATATGTGCCACTGAGCGAGGTCTATGTACCACCTTACCTCCACCATATGTGCCACTGAGGGAGGTACCTGTATCAGCCAACCTCTACTATATGAGCCACTGAGGGAGGACCTTCTACCATCCAACCTCCAGCATATGTGCCACTGAGGAAGCATCTTCTATCACCCTGCCTCTACCATATGTGCCACTGAGAGAGGACCTTCAACCACCTCATCTCTACCATATGTGCCTCTGAGTAAAGACCTTCTACCACCCCACCTTTACCATATGTGCCTTCTACCACCCCACCTCCACCCTATGTGCCAGTGAGGGAGGTCCCTGTACCACCCCACCACTACCATATGTGCCACTGAAGGAGAACCTTATACCAACCCACCTCTAATATGTGAATGGGGAGCCTTGTTGGCTGAATACTTACAGAGATTTTGGTAAATATATACATGACCAGAGAGAGCACTGACAGGTACATCTGGATTCGTTCTCCTCCAAAACGTTTCTTCAGGTATTCCGGCATTGTCACCACCTGGTGGGAATAACAAATGTGCCATTGAAGTTACTATACCACCTCTTTCCCACCATACACTGCATGCCACACAAGAAGACATTGTACTACCCATCCTCTACCGTGTGTGCCTGTGAGGCGGACCCTTGGACCATTACTCCTCTAAATATGTGCCATTAAAGGACGGCCCTTCTATCACCCACCTGTATCACATGTGCCACTGAAGAAGGATCCTGTACCATTTCACCTCTACCATATGTGCCACTGAGGGATGACCTTGAACCAACCCTCCTCTACAATAAGTGCCACTTAAGGGGATCATTGTACCATCTTGCCTTTACCATATACACTTCTGAGGGAGAACCTTGTACACCCCACCTCCACTATATGTGCCACCTAAGAAGAACATTGTACCACCAAACCTCTACTATGTGTGTTAATGAGGGAGAACCTCATACGACCCCAACTCAACCATTTGTGCATTGAAGTGGAACCTTGTATCACCCTTTCTCTACCATATGTGCCCTGAACTGGACTTTCTACCACCTCTCCCTCCGCTACCATATGCTTGGACCCCTCTACCTCTACCGTATATGGCACTGAAGGAGGACCTGATAGCACTTCACCGCTACCACATGTGCAACTAAGGGAGGACCTTGAACCCCACGCCTCTCCCATTTCTGCCACAGTCCTTCTAACACCCCTCTGCTACCATATGTGCCACTGAGGGAGAACTTTGTACCTCCCTTCCTCTACCATATGTGCCACAGTGGGAGGAGCTTGTAGTACTACGTCTCTACCATATGTGCCACTGAGGGAAGACTTTCTACCATCCCTCCTCTACTATGTGTACCACTGGGGAATGACCTTGTACCACCTTCCTTCCACCATATGTGCCACTACTACTAATTGCTAAGAGTACTGAACTTCAAGAAGGGTGGCCTTGCGTGTCCAGGTCACGTCTATGTTGCCAGTCCAGTTACTCTTCTAGCTGTGGTACCAGCCTTGAGAATCCTCCAGCCACTTGCCTGTGGTACTAGCCCTAGGACTCTTTTGCTGCTCTTCTCTGGTGCCAGCCCTGGGACTCCTCCAGGCTCTTATCCATGTTACCAGCCCTAGGACTCTTTAGTCACTCTTCTGTGGTACCAGCCCTGACACTTCTCCAGCCTCTTGCCTGAGGTAAAAGCCCTGGGACTCCTCCAGCCTCTTGCCTGTGGTACCAGCCCTGGGACTCTTTTGCCACTCTTCTCTGGTACCAGCCCTGGGACTCTTCCAGGCTCTTATCCATGGTACCAGCCCTTGGAATCTTTAGCCACTCTTCTGTGGTACCAGCCCTGGCACTCCTCCAGCCTCTTGCCTGTGGTACCAGCCCTGGGACTCTTTTGCCACTCTTCTCTGGTACCATCCCTGGCACTCCTCCAGCCTCCTACCCATGCTACAAGCCCTGGGATTATTTAGTCGCTCTTTTGTGGTACCAGCACTGGCACTCCTCCAGCTGCTCTTCTGTGGTACAAGCCTAGATATCCCTCCAGCAGCTCTCCTGTGTGCTCAGACCTGCCCTGGGCTTCACTGTAAGAGACGCTAAGCACAATTAGTGGTTTTAGTATTGTACACTTTACTGAAATAGTGGAAACTCTTCAGTATCCTTTGCTGGGATGACCACCTAGTGTCCTGTTGAGGCACAAAGACATTGGTCTTATTAGCTCCTCTATGTACAGCTTCATCCTCAGTTTAACATTACACGTATGTTGGAACTGTACATATGAGGAGGGTTTTGTAGTACATGCTTCCAACATAGGAGGCAGGTCTATTAATAAGTGTTATGACACACAAGTTATTAATAAACATACACTCACTGGCCACTTTATGAGGTCCACCTGTTCAGTGGCTTGGTACACAAATTACTAATCGGCCAATCGCATGGCAGCAACTCAATGCATTTAGGCATCTAGATGTGGTGAAGACGACTTGCTGAAGTTCAAACTGAGCATCAGAATGGAGAAGTAAGGGGATTTAAGTGCCTTTGAACGTGGCATGGTTGTTGGTGCCGGATGGGCTGGTCTGAGTATTTCACAAACTGCTGATCTCCTGGGATTTCCTGCACAACCATCTCTAGGGATTACAGAGAATGGTCCGAAAAAGAGAAAATATCCAGCGAGTGGCAGTTGTGTGGAGGCAAATGCCTTGTTGAGGTCAGAGGTCAGAGGAGAATGGGCAGACTGGGTGCTGCGACATTCAGATGGTAGGGTCAGAATTTGGCGTAAACAGCATGGACGTGGTGGTGGTGTCATGGTGTGGGGGATCCATCCTGCCTTGTATCAATGGTTCAGGCTGGTGGTGGTGTCATGGTGTGGTGGATCCATCCTGCCTTGTATCAATGGTTTAGGCTGGTGGTGGGGGTGTCATGGTGTGGGGGATCCATCCTGCCTTGTATCAATGGTTTAGGCTGGTGGTGGGGGTGTCATGGTGTGGGGGATCCATCCTGCCTTGTATCAATGGTTCAGGCTGGGGTGGTGGTGTCATGGTGTGGTGGATCCATCCTGCCTTGTATCAATGGTTCAGGCTGGTGGTGGTGGTGTCATGGTGTGGTGGATCCATCCTGCCTTGTATCAATGGTTCAGGCTGGTGGTGGCCTCATGGTGTGGGGGATCCATCCTGCCTTGTATCAATGGTTCAGGGTGGTGGTAGTGGTGTCATGGTGTGGGGGATCCATCCTGCCTTGTATCAATGGTTCAGGCTGGAGGTGGTGGTGTCATGGTTTGGGGGATCCATCCTGCCTTGTATCAATGCTTCAGGCTGGTGGTGGTGTCATGGTGTGGTGGATCCATCCTGTCTTGTATCAATGGTTCAGACTGGTGGTGGTGTCATGGTGTGGTGGATCCATCCTGTCTTGTATCAATGGTTCAGGCTGGTGGTGGTGGTGTCATGGTGTGGTGGATCCATCCTGTCTTGTATCAATGGTTCAGGCTGGTGATGGTGGTGTCATGGTGTGGTGGATCCATCCTGCCTTGTATCAATGGTTCAGGCTGGTGGTGGTGTCATGGTGTGGGGATCCATCCTGCCTTGTATCAATGGTTCAGGCTGGTGGTGGTGTCATGGTGTGGTGGATCCATCCTGCCTTGTATCAATGGCTCAGGCTGGTGGTGGTGGTGTCATGGTGTGGGGGATCCATCCTGCCTTTTATCAATGGTTCAGGCTGGTGGGGGTGTCATGGGGTCGGGGGGGGGGGAGATATTCTTGGCACTAGCAAGGTGAACCTAATAACGTGGCCTGTGAGTACATAGGGGTAGTATAAAACATGTAAAGAATGGAGATTATTAAAGATAACCCAAATCATAAAGATGCAGACCTCTCTGTTGCCATGGTAGTGGATTCCAATATCCAACATAAAAACATTGAGAATATAGCTAAAAAACATTGTCCAATATGTGTGCTGACAAACGTCTTCTACGGGCTCTTCCTGAGGGACCCCAATTTATAAAAGAGCACCTTTACAATGTTTCCATAGGATGAAAAAATCTCACACTTTCCAAACATTTCCTTACGAAGCATAATAAGGACCCCACAGTGCTGGAAGGGATCTAGTAAAGTCCGCACTTTGAGCCAAAAGGAATCAAAATGGATTTTGAAACTTGGCACATTGGTTCCCAAAGGACTTAATGCTGAATTTGATATGAATTGCTTCATTAGTGATTTTTGAATATTTTTATGTGTTGAGGGTTCGGTTATCTATTCTATGATATTGATGTAGATAGATGGGTGCTTTTTGTTTTCACCACTAGTGAATATAGAATCTTTCTATGTTATGACTGACAGTGGGGTTATTATATGTATTTTGTCCTTAGACTGTAAGGACGGACCCAACTCTATATCCACATTTTTCCCATTTTCACTTTATATTTTAATATTTTATTGTTTTATCCCTGGATTATGCCCCCTGAACTATTTGTATAGTACGCTTTAGACAAAGGGAAAATGGCACCCATCCTCTGGGTCTCCAATATGGCACCTATAACGAGGACAACAACAAGGATTACATTAGGTCTCCTACTCTTTAGGATGAATGGTCTGAGGGAAAATGGCGCCTACTGTTTGGTCTCCAACATGGTGTCCATGAATAGGTATCTAATCTTCCTTCTGAAGCAGCCACGTGGGCGTGGTGAAATGCATCAAGGAGAAGCATAGTGGCCGTATCACGGCTGTCAGGACGCCTGTTCGCTCAGCTGTGTGTGGCGGTGGGAGGCTTTCAATGTGACCTGTGATTGATTTCCATGAAGCGGTTGAAGTTGTGCACTGCTTCCTTGGTGCACTTTACTTGTGAGTGGTTTTATCTCAGTGAGTCTGGTTGTGCCCTTTACCATATGGGGGAATCTGGAGGAATAATCCTGAGGCTTTGCTCATCAAGTGGCTGCTGGGAACGGCTGCTTTCTACCCTTTGGTGACCTATTATCACCAAACAGGTCCACAGATCCAGGTGAGAGCGGAGAGTGAATGGTGGTGGGACCCTCTCCTATGATGGATCACTGAGTGCCGGACAATATGTCACCATGTCTCCTCCTTCACCGGGTGTTTATATCCGGACTTCTCTCCATGGACTCACTACATGTTGTCGCTGGGAAGTGTCTCTGTTGGTGTATGGACATTGGTTCCCGTACCGCGAGACTCAGGGAGGTGACGTTACACGCCTTTATATGTGAATGGTTTGCGGTGCACTTTACATGTGAATGGTTTGCGGTGCACTTTACATGTGAATGGTTTGTGCTACACTTTACATGTGAATGGTCTGTTGGTTTGCAGTGCACTTTACATGTGAATGGTCTGTTGGTTTGCAGTGCACTTTACATGTGAATGGTTTGCGGTGCACTTTATATGTGAATGGTCTGTTGGTTTGCGGTGCACTTTACATGTGAATGGTCTGTTGGTTTGCGGTGCACTTTACATGTGAATGGTTTGTGCTACACTTTACATGTGAATGGCCTGTTGGTTTGCGGTGCACTTTACATGTGAATGGCCTGTTGGTTTGCGGTGCACTTTACATGTGAATGGCCTGTTGGTTTGCGGTGCACTTTACATGTGAATGGCCTGTTGGTTTGCGGTGCACTTTACATGTGAATGGTCTGTTGGTTTGCGGTGCACTTTACATGTGAATGGTCTGTTGGTTTGCGGTGCACTTTACATGTGAATGGTCTGTTGGTTTGCGGTGCACTTTACATGTGAATGGCCTGTTGGTTTGCGGTGCACTTTACATGTGAATGGTCTGTTGGTTTGCGGTGCACTTTACATGTGAATGGTCTGTTGGTTTGCGGTGCACTTTATATGTGAATGGTCTGTTGGTTTGCGGTGCACTTTACATGTGAATGGTTTGTGCTACACTTTACATGTGAATGGTCTGTTGGTTTGCGGTGCACTTTACATGTGAATGGTCTGTTGGTTTGCGGTGCACTTTATATGTGAATGGTTTGTGCTACACTTTACATGTGAATGGTCTGTTGGTTTGCGGTGCACTTTACATGTGAATGGCCTGTTGGTTTGCGGTGCACTTTACATGTGAATGGTCTGTTGGTTTGCGGTGCACTTTACATGTGAATGGTCTGTTGGTTTGCGGTGCACTTTACATGTGAATGGTCTGTTGGTTTGCGGTGCACTTTACATGTGAATGGTCTGTTGGTTTGCGGTGCATTTTACATGTGAATGGTCTGTTGGTTTGCGGTGCACTTTACATGTGAATGGTCTGTTGGTTTGCGGTGCACTTTACATGTGAATGGTCTGTTGGTTTGCGGTGCACTTTACATGTGAATGGTCTGTTGGTTTGCGGTGCACTTTACATGTGAATGGTCTGTTGGTTTGCGGTGCACTTTACATGTGAATGGTCTGTTGGTTTGCGGTGCACTTTATATGTGAATGGTTTGCGGTGCACTTTACATGTGAATGGTCTGTTGGTTTGCGGTGCACTTTACATGTGAATGGTCTGTTGGTTTGCGGTGCACTTTACATGTGAATGGTCTGTTGGTTTGCGGTGCACTTTACATGTGAATGGTCTGTTGGTTTGCGGTGCACTTTATATGTGAATGGTTTGCGGTGCACTTTACATGTGAATGGTCTGTTGGTTTGCGGTGCACTTTACATGTGAATGGTCTGTTGGTTTGCGGTGCACTTTACATGTGAATGGTCTGTTGGTTTGCGGTGCACTTTACATGTGAATGGTCTGTTGGTTTGCGGTGCACTTTACATGTGAATGGTCTGTTGGTTTGCGGTGCACTTTACATGTGAATGGTCTGTTGGTTTGCGGTGCACTTTACATGTGAATGGTCTGTTGGTTTGCGGTGCACTTTACATGTGAATGGTCTGTTGGTTTGTGGTGGGTCGGCAGCGATCAGCTTCTCTCACATCTGCAGGACCTTCCATTGTTCTGTACAGTCAGCACACCCCGCATTGTCCATCCAGCTCCGCATCGGTGTAGCAATGATCGGGGAGAAGCTCCTCTCTCTCTCATCGTTTGGCCGATCCCTCTACCTGTGACGTTGACATTTCTAGGTGCAATGATGATCGTTATGAAGGGTCTGCACTGGTTTAGCATCTCATAAATGAGAGCGGGTCACAACATGACCTTTGACCTGCAATCGGCTTTCATTCCCAAAGTAATGAGAAATGCAAAAAAAAAAACTAAAGCTGAATCTTTTCTTTTCATGTTTTGTTCTCACCTCGGCTGTCAGATATACAGGAACAAAAATCCAACCCATCAGGAGAACCACAAAGAGAGCCTGAAAAGAGAGAAAGCCGAGAGATTTCCTGTAAGAGAAGAATTGGCTGACGCAGAATGGCTGAGTATTATCTGGTGTGGCGGGTCATCTGACGCTCAGGAGGTGTTCAGAATCATCCATGTTGTGTTTCCTGATCCCACATAGGAACCCATTCTGCAGGAGAGGAGAGCCTGGGAGAAGGGGAGAGGAGAGCCCGGGAGAAGGGGAGAGGAGAGCCCGGGAGAAGGGGAGAGGAGAGCCCGGGAGAAGGGGAGAGGAGAGCCCGGGAGAAGGGAAGAGGAGAGCCCGGGAGAAGGCTGAGGAGAGCCCGGGAGAAGGGGAGAGGAGAGCCCGGGAGAAGGGAAGAGGAGAGCCCGGGAGAAGGGAAGAGGAGGAAAGAGGAGAGCCCGGGAGAAGGGAAGAGGAGGAAAGAGGAGAGCCCGGGAGAAGGGAAGAGGAGAGCCCGGGAGAAGGGAAGAGGAGGAAAGAGGAGAGCCCGGGAGAAGGGAAGAGGAGGAGAGCCCAAGAGAAGGGAAGAGGAGGAGAGCCCGGGAGAAGGGAAGAGGAGGAGAGCCCGGGAGAAGGGAAGAGGAGGAGAGCCCAAGAGAAGGGAAGAGGAGGAGAGCCCGGGAGAAGGGAAGAGGAGGAGAGCCCGGGAGAAGGGAAGAGGAGGAGAGCCCGGGAGAAGGGAAGAGGAGGAGAGCCCAAGAGAAGGGAAGAGGAGGAGAGCCCGGGAGAAGGGAAGAGGAGGAGAGCCCAAGAGAAGGGAAGAGGAGGAGAGCCCGGGAGAAGGGAAGAGGAGGAGAGCCCGGGAGAAGGGAAGAGGAGGAGAGCCCGGGAGAAGGGAAGAGGAGGAGAGCCCAAGAGAAGGGAAGAGGAGGAGTGCCCGGGAGAAGGGAAGAGGAGGAGAGCCCAAGAGAAGGGAAGAGGAGGAGAGCCCAAGAGAAGGGAAGAGGAGAGCCCGGGAGAAGGGAAGAGGAGAGCCCGGGAGAAGGGAAGAGGAGGGAAGAGGAGGAAAGAGGAGAGCCCGGGAGAAGGGAAGAGGAGAGCCCGGGAGAAGGGAAGAGGAGGAGAGGAACAGGAGAGCCCGAGAGAAGGGAAGAGGAGGAGAGAAAGAGGAGAGCCCGAGAGAAGGGAAGAGGAGGAGAGAAAGAGGAGAGCCCAAGAGAAGGGAAGAAAGAGGAGAGCCTGAGAGAGGGGAAGAGGATGGAAGAAAGTGGAGAGCCTGAGAGAAGGGAAGAAAGAGGAGCGCCTGAGAGAGGGGAAGAGGATGGAAGAAAGAGGAGAGCCTGAGAGAGGGGAAGAGGATGGAAGAAAGAGGAGAGCCAGAGAGAGGGGAAGATGATGGAAGCAAGATAAGAGCCTGAGAGAGGGGAAGATGATGGAAGAAAGAGGAGAGCCTGAGAGAGGGGAAGAGGATGGAAGAAAGAGGAGAGCCTGAGAGAAAGGAAGAAAGAGGAGAGCCTGAGAGAGGGGAAGATGATGGAAGAAAGAGGAGAGCCTGAGAGAGGGAAGGAGGATAAGTAAAAGAGGAGAGCCTGGGAGAAGGGAAGAGGATCGAAGAAAGTGGATATCCCAAGAAAAAGGAAGAGGTTAAAAGAGGAGAGCCTGAGAAAAGGAAGAGGATGAGGAAAAGAGGAGAGCCCAAGAAAAGGAAGAGGGTGGAAGAAAGCGGAGAACCTGAGAGAAGGGAAGAGGATGGAAGAAAGAGGAGAGCCTGAGAGAAGGGAAGAGAATGGAAGAAAGAGGAGAGCCTGAGAGAAGGGAAGAGAATGGAAGAAAGAGGAGAGCCTGAGAAAATGGAAGAGGATAAGTGAAAGAGGAGAGACTGAGAGAAGGGAAGAGTATGAGTGAACGAGGAAAACCCAAGAAAAGGTAAGAGGAGGAGAGCAGGGGCGGACTGACCATTTGGAGACTTGGGCACTGCTCGAGGGCCCGGGGTCAGTAGGGGGCCCCATGAGATGCTCCTGGTACCTTTTTCATAGGCTTTTTTGAGTCTGGGCAAGGACACAGGGGCCCCATGATCCCCTATTGCCCGGGGGCCCCATGAGTTGTCAGTCCGCCCCTGGAAAGGAAAGGAAAGCCTGGGAGAAGGGAAGAGGGTGAGAGAAAGAGGAGAGCCTGAGAAAAGGGAAGAGGATGAGAGAAAGAGTAGAGCCTGAGAAAAAAGGTTGAGGAAAGTCTGCAGAACAGGAGGAGAGTCCAGAGAAGAGGAGGGTCCAGAGAAATGAAGGGGAGTCCAAAGATGAGAAGAGCCCTGAGAAAAAAAAGGACCATCCATAGAAAAGGGAGAAGAGTCCATAGAAAAGGGAGAAGAGTCCATAGAAAAGGGAGAAGAGTCCAGCAAACAGGAAGACAATCTAAAAAAAAGGAGAGTCCAAGAATAGTAGAATCCAAAGAAGAGAAGGACCGTCCATAAAAAAGGAGAGGAGTCCAGAGAAGAGGAGAACAGTATGAAGAACATCTGGCAGCAATAAGTGGAGAAGAGGCTCTGCAGGCACCCAGTAGTTCGTCATGGATGGTAATCATGGTGCATGGCTGGGTCTCGGAAGCTGTGACTTGGTCACCATAATACTTCAGGACATTTGCATTAAGGAGGACAAGGACAGGAATTCATAAATATTACACATTTCAATCCGTTTCCAACCCCTCAGATGTGTCCTACAAGGACACGGTACTTACATTCCATTCAAATCCCGCCACTGCAATGCCACTTGCTGCTCCAGTGCCGGCCAGACCCACAAAGTGTCCACTGCCAATATTACTGGCAAAAAGAGACGCCCCAACCTGCAATGGAGAAATCACCATCAACCCATCAGTGATGGGGGGGGGGGGTCCTTGGCAGAGAATCTGACCATTAAGAACTGACTTATTGGAACATAGTGATTGATGAAGGTCTCTTAGAAACTGACACTTACTGGAAACCAGGACATGCTTCTTCCCGCCAGAAAGTAACCGCCAACCGTTCCACGATTAGCACGTCGCATGGACTGCAAGAGAATCAGAAACCTTTCATAGATGAACATCCAATGTACTAACAGGTCCATATTTCAGGTGTGAGGAGCATTTGTATACGTCGGCTACAGGGCTGAGATGTCGGATTATATTCTGGTGGATAATATATAGGAAAGGTCTCTACATACAGTCATGGCCACCAATATTACCCCCCCCCCCCATCCCAGCATTTCTGTCAAAACACGCACTACTTCCCCCAGAAAATTGCTGCAATGACAAATGTTTCGGCAGTCTCACGTTTATTTCTTTTGTTTGTATCGGTGACACAACAAAGTGGAGAAACAAAAAGCCAAATCTGACCCATTCCACACGAAACCCCCAAAATGGACTGGACAAAATTATTGGCACCCTCCATGTAATATTTGGTAGAGCACCCCTTGGAAGCAATCCCTGAAATGAATGACTTCCTGTCACCATCAATGAGTTTCCTCCACTTCTCTCCTGGAATTTTGGATCGCTCTTCTTCCTCCAACTGCTCCGGGTCCCTCAGATTGGAAGGTTCCTTTCCCCAACTGCTGCTCTGAGATCTCTCCACAGGAGCTCTATGGGATGGAGATCTGGACTCATTGCTGGCCAGTCCAGTCCTCTCCTGCGCTTTGTCTGACACCATCTCTGGGGGCTTTGTGACGTGTGCTTTGGGTCATTGTCCTGCTGGAAGACCCATGACCTCTGATGGAGACCCAACTTTCTGACACCGGGCCCTACATTGCACCCCAGAATTCTTTGGTAGTCTTCAGATTTCATAATGCCATGTACACGGCCAAGACCTCCAGTGCCTGAAGCAACACAGCCACCCCAAACCATCAGTGACCCCCCCACCATGTGTGACTGGAGGGACTGTGACCCCCCCCCACCATGTGTGACTGGAGGGACTGTGACCCCCCCCACCATGTGTGACTGGAGGGACTGTGACCCCCCCCCCCCCACCATGTGTGACTGGAGGGACTGTGACCCCCCCCCCACCATGTGTGACTGGAGGGACTGTGACCCCCCCCACCATGTGTGACTGGAGGGACTGTGACCCCCCCCATGTGTGACTGGAGGGACTGTGACCCCCCCCCCCATGTGTGACTGGAGGGACCGGATTCTTTTCTGTAAAGGCCTCATTGCTTTTTCTGAAAACCGTAGAATGATGGACTTTACCAAAAAGGGACACTATGAGAGGAGACCCAGGAGGACCCAACTGCTGACACAGAAATATGGTGGGAGACCCAGGAGGACCCCACTGCTGACACAGAAATATGGTGGGAGACCCAGGAGGACCCCACTGCTGACACAGAAACACGGGAGGAGACCCAGGAGGACCCCACCGCTGACACAGAAATATGGGAGGAGACCCAGGAGGACCCCACTGCTGACACAGAAATATGGGAGGAGACCCAGGAGGACCCCACCGCTGACACAGAAATATGGTAGTAGACCCAGGAGGACCCCACCGCTGACACAGAAATATGGGAGGAGACCCAGGAGGACCCCACTACTGACACAGAAATATGGGAGGAGACCCAGGAGGACCCCACCGCTGACACAGAAATACGGGAGGAGACCCAGGAGGACCCCACCGCTGACACAGAAATACGGGAGGAGACCCAGGAGGACCCCACCGCTGACACAGAAATACGGGAGGAGACCCAGGAGGACCCCACCGCTGACACAGAAATATGGGAGGAGACCCAGGAGGACCCCACCGCTGACACAGAAATATGGGAGGAGACCCAGGAGGACCCCACCGCTGACACAGAAATATGGGAGGAGACCCAGGAGGACCCCACCGCTGACACAGAAATATGGGAGGAGACCCAGGAGGACCCCACCGCTGACACAGAAATATGGGAGGAGACGCAGGAGGACCCCACCGCTGACACAGAAATATGGTGGGAGACGCAGGAGGACCCCACCGCTGACACAGAAATACGGGAGGAGACGCAGGAGGACCCCACCGCTGACACAGAAATACGGGAGGAGACGCAGGAGGACCCCACCGCTGACACAGAAATACGGGAGGAGACCCAGGAGGACCCCACCGCTGACACAGAAATACGGGAGGAGACCCAGGAGGACCCCACCGCTGACACAGAAATACGGGAGGAGACCCAGGAGGACCCCACCGCTGACACAGAAATACGGGAGGAGACCCAGGAGGACCCCACCGATGACACAGAAATACGGGAGGAGACCCAGGAGGACCCCACCGCTGACACAGAAATACGGGAGGAGACCCAGGAGGACCCCACCGCTGACACAGAAATATGGTGGGAGACCCAGGAGAACCCCACCGCTGACACAGAAATACGGGAGGAGACCCAGGAGGACCCCACTGCTGACACAGAAATATGGGAGGAGACCCAGGAGGACCCCACCGCTGACACAGAAATATGGGAGGAGACCCAGGAGGACCCCACCGCTGACACAGAAATATGGGAGGAGACCCAGGAGGACACCACCGCTGACACAGAAATATGGGAGGAGGACCCCACCGCTGACACAGAAATATGGGAGGAGGACCCCACCGCTGACACAGAAATATGGTGGGAGACCCAGGAGGACCCAACTGCTGACACAGAAATATGGTGGGAGACCCAGGAGGACCCCACCGCTGACACAGAAATACGGGAGGAGACCCAGCAGGACCCCACCGCTG
This sequence comes from Staurois parvus, assembly GCF_062004578.1. Classification (NCBI taxonomy): domain Eukaryota; kingdom Metazoa; phylum Chordata; class Amphibia; order Anura; family Ranidae; genus Staurois; species Staurois parvus. The sequence continues at coordinate 66,362 of NW_028319983.1, forward strand.
ACACAGAAATATGGGAGGAGACCCAGGAGGACCCCACCGCTGACACAGAAATATGGGAGGAGACCCAGGAGGACCCCACCGCTGACACAGAAATATGGGAGGAGACCCAGGAGGACCCCACCGCTGACACAGAAATACGGGAGGAGACCCAGGAGGACCCCACCGATGACACAGAAATATGGGAGGAGACCCAGGAGGACCCCACCGCTGACACAGAAACATATTGGAAGCCAGACTGGAGTTTGCCAAAACTGACCTGAGGAAGCCAAAATCCTTTTGGAAGAATGTGCTGGGGACAGACAACACAAAATATGTTTTTTGGTAAAGTCCATCATTCTGCTGTTTTCAGAAAAAGCAATGAGGCCTTTACAGAAAAGAATCCGGTCCCTCCAGTCACACATGGTGGGGGGGTCACAGTCCCTCCAGTCACACATGGTGGGGGGTCACAGTCCCTCCAGTCACACATGGTGGGGGGTCACAGTCCCTCCAGTCACACATGGTGGGGAGGTTACAGTCCCTCCAGTCACACATGGTGGGGGGCCACAGTCCCTCCAGTCACACATGGTGGGGGGTCACAGTCCCTCCAGTCACACATGGTGGGGGGGGTCACAGTCCCTCCAGTCACACATGGTGGGGGGGGTCACAGTCCCTCCAGTCACACATGGTGGGGGGGGTCACAGTCCCTCCAGTCACACATGGTGGGGGGGGGGTCACAGTCCCTCCAGTCACACATGGTGGGGGGGGTCACAGTCCCTCCAGTCACACATGGTGGGGGGGGGGGTCACAGTCCCTCCAGTCACACATGGTGGGGGGGGGGTCACAGTCCCTCCAGTCACACATGGTGGGGGGGGGGTCACAGTCCCTCCAGTCACACGTGGTGAGGGGTCACAGTCCCTCCAGTCACACGTGGTGGGGGGGGTCACAGTCCCTCCAGTCACACATGGTGGGGGGTCACTGATGGTTTGGGGTGGCTTTGTTGCTTCAGGCACTGGAGGTCTTGGCCGTGTACATGGCATTATGAAATCTGAAGACTACCAAAGAATTCTGGGGTGCAATGTAGGGCCCGGTGTCAGAAAGTTGGGTCTCCATCAGAGGTCATGGGTCTTCCAGCAGGACAATGACCCAAAGCACACGTCACAAAGCCCCCAGAGATGGTGTCAGACAAAGTGCTGGAGAGGACTGAACTGGCCAGGAATGAGTCCAGATCTCCATCCCATAGAGCTCCTGTGGAGAGATCTCAGAGCAGCAGTTGGGGAAAGGAACCTTCCAATCTGAGGGACCCGGAGCAGTTGGAGGAAGAAGAGCGATCCAAAATTCCAGGAGAGAAGTGGAGGAAACTCATTGATGGTGACAGGAAGCCATTGATTTCAGGGATTGCTTCCAAGGGGTGCTCTACCAAATATTACATGGAGGGTGCCAATAAATCTGTCCAGTCCATTTTGGGGGTTTTATGTGAAATGTTAGATTTGGCTTTTTGTTTCTTCACTTTTTTGTGTCACCGATAGAAACTAAAGAAATAAACATGAGACTGCTGAAACATTTGTCCAAATGTTTCTCTCTTGGGGGAGGGGTATTTGGAGATATAGGTTTCGTAGGAGGAGGATGCTCTCTTGGGGGAGGGGTATTTGGATATATAGGTGTCGTAGGAGGAGGGCGCGCTCTTGGGGGAGGGGTATTTGGATATATAGATGATGCAGGAGAAAGACGCTCCCTCGGGGGAGGGAATATTTGGACATATAGGTGTCGTAGGAGGAGGGCGCTCTCTTGGGGGAGGGGTATTTGGATATATAGGTGTCGTAGGAGGAGGGCGCTCTCTTGGGGGGAGGGGTATTTGGATATATAGGTGTCGTAGGAGGAGGGCGCTCTCTTGGGGGAGGGGTATTTGGATATATAGGTGACGTAGGAGGAGGGCGCTCTCTTTGGGGAGGGGTATTTGGTTTTATAGATGATGTAGGAGGAGGGCGCTCTCTTGGGGGAGGGGTATTTGGATAGATAGGTTTCGTAGGAGGAGGACGCTCTCTTGGGGGAGGGGTATTTGGATATATAGGTGTCGTAGGAGGAGGGCGCGCTCTTGGGGGAGGGGTATTTGGATATATAGATGATGTAGGAGGAGGGCGCGCTCTTGGGGGAGGGGTATTTGGATATATAGATGATGTAGGAGGAGGGCGCGCTCTTGGGGGAGGGGTATTTGGATATATAGATGATGTAGGAGGAGGGTGCTCTCTTGGGGGAGGGGTATTTGGATATATAGATGATGTAGGAGGAGGGCGCGCTCTTGGGGGAGGGGTATTTGGATATATAGGTTTCGTAGGAGGAGGGCGCTCTCTTGGGGGGAGGGGTATTTGGATAGATAGGTTTCGTAGGAGGAGGGCGCTCTCTTGGGGGAGGGGTATTTGGATATATAGATGATGTAGGAGGAGGGTGCGCTCTTGGGGGAGGGGTATTTGGATAGATAGGTTTCGTAGGAGGAGGGCGCTCTCTTGGGGGGAGGGGTATTTGGATAGATAGGTTTCGTAGGAGGAGGGCGCGCTCTTGGGGGAGGGGTATTTGGATATATAGGTGTCGTAGGAGGAGGGTGCGCTCTTGGGGGAGGGGTATTTGGATAGATAGGTTTCGTAGGAGGAGGGCGCTCTCTTGGGGGGAGGGGTATTTGGATAGATAGGTTTCGTAGGAGGAGGGCATGCTTTTGGGGAAGGGGTATTTGGATATATAGATGATGTAGGAGGAGGGCGCGCTCTTGGGGGAGGGGTATTTGGATATACAGGTTTCGTAGGAGGAGGGCGCTCTCTTGGGGAAGGGGTATTTGGATATACAGGTTTCGTAGGAGGAGGGCGCTCTCTTGGGGGAGGGGTATTTGGATAGATAGGTTTCGTAGGAGGAGGGCGCTCTCTTGGGGAAGGGGTATTTGGATATACAGGTTTCGTAGGAGGAGGGCGCTCTCTTGGGGGAGGGGTATTTGGTTATATAGGTTTTGTAGGAGGAGGGCGCTCTCTTGGGGGAGGGGTATTTGGTTTTATAGATGATGTAGGAGGAGGACGCTTCCAAGAACAGCCGCAAAAAAGCCTCCAACATGGAAACTATGCAGGAAACCACAGGAACTGAGGGTGGGGGCAGAAAAATGGCAGCGGGGGCTCTGGACTGAGGAGTAAAATGTGAAATATTTGGATGTAGCAGGAGGCAGTTTGTTGAGGAAAGGCTGGAGGACAGTACAATGAGTGTCTGCAGCCAACTGTGAAGCATGGTGGAGGTTCCTTGCATGTTTGGGGCTCCATTTCTGCAAATGGAGTTGGAGTTTTGGCCGGGATCAATGGTGTCCCCAATGCTGAGAAATTCAGGCAGATACTTCTCCATCATCCACACCATCAGTGGGTGTGTGATCGGCCCCAAAATGTATTCTGCAACAGGACAACCACCCCCAACATCCAGCCAATGTCATTTGAGAACTATACTCACTGGAAACTTTATTATGTCTGCCTGTTCAATGGCTCAGTAACACAAATTGCTAATCAGCCAATCACATGGCAGCAACTCAGTCACATGGCATCTAGATGTGGTCAAACCAAGCACAACAGAAATGAAGGAAATACATTAGAGGTATGACAGGCACCAGGTGTAACGTACATAAATGAATGTAAACAGTGGTCGGGTAAGTAATAAAGATTCATCCGACCAATCGAAGTGCATATAGTGGATGTTAGAGTCATTAGATCTGGGGGTACATCCGAGTGCCAATCAAATCCGTGACTTCTGTGATAGGAGAATAGCCGTAAAATGCACTAACCAGATAGGAGTATACTGACCTACTCCTGGTCACAGCCCAATGGTCCTCAGCGTAGAGCCCTCAGGAACAACTCAATGTGATTCCCTTTGATAATGTCACGAAACGCGTTAGGGATATGGATACCTCTCATACCACTTGTTACCTACATGGTCCATGCATCTGACTGTCGGCCATCTTTTTGGATTCTGTGAATCAGCTTCTTTGGATATTACTATGTAAGTGTGCGACCTGTTTTTACCAATCTCTTGAATAAAAATACTACACTATCAAGATTTCTCTCTTTTGGGTCTTTTGCTGAGTCCCTAAAGTGATCTCCTGATATGTAAGCGCACCACCCCTGGCGATAGAGGATATAAGGCACATTCGTGTTACTGTAAGGAGGCGCACTCCCCTTGGTGGTAGGAGAACGGCAAGACTCCCCTTGGTGGTAGGAGAACGGCAAGACTCCCCTTGGTGGTAGGAGAACGGCAAGACTCCCCTTGGTGGTAGGAGAACGGCAAGACTCCCCTTGGTGGTAGGAGAACGGCAAGACTCCCCTTGGTGGTAGGAGAACGGCAAGACTCCCCTTGGTGGTAGGAGAACGGCAAGACTCCCCTTGGTGGTAGGAGAACGGCAAGACTCCCCTTGGTGGTAGGAGAACGGCAAGACTCCCCTTGGTGGTAGGAGAACGGCAAGACTCCCCTTGGTGGTAGGAGAACGGCAAGACTCCCCTTGGTGGTAGGAGAACGGCAAGAGTGGGCACAGTTGTTCCTGAGGGCTCTACGCTGAGGACCATTGGGCTGTGACCAGGAGTAGGTCAGTATACTCCAACGCGCTATCTGGTTAGTGCACTTATCAGCTATTCTCCTATCACAGAAGTCACGGATTTGATTGGCACTCGGATGTACCCCCAGATCTAATGACTCTAACATCCACTATATGCACTTCGATTGGTCGGATGAATCTTTATTACTTACCCGACCACTGTTTACACTCATTTCTGTACGTTACACCTGGGGCCTGTCATACCTCTAATGTATTTCCTTCCATTTCTGTTCTGGATATGTGAATTCTCCTTACTATACACTCAAGCGCTGCATTTTTTTGCTTTATTTTATTTTCTATGAAGAGGTTATACGAGGTTTACCTTTATGCTAGCGGCTTGAATCTGTCAGATCCAGCGCTCGTTTTTATGCTATTTACCACAAACCGAGCATCAGAATGGGGAAGAAAGGGGATTGAAGTGCCTTTGAACGTAGCATGGTTCTTGGTGCCAGATGGGCCGGTTTGAGCATTTTTACAAACTGCTGATCTCCTGGGATTTTCCCGCACAACCATCTTTACAGCGAATGGTCCGAAAAGGAGAAAATATCCAGCGAGTGGCAGTTGTGTGGAGGAAAATGCCTTGTTGGGGTCATAGGTCAGAGGAGAATGGGCAGACTGGGTGCTGCGACATTCAGATGGTGGGGTCAGAATTTGGTGTAAACAACATGAAAGCATGGATCCATCCTGCCTTGTATCAACGGTTCAGGCTGGTGGTGGTGTCATGGTGTGGGGGATCCATCCTGCCTTGTATCAATGGTTCAGGCTGGTGGTGGTGGTGTCATGGTGTGGGGGATCCATCCTGCCTTGTATCAATGGTTCAGGCTGGTGGTGGTGGTGTCATGGTGTGGGGGATCCATCCTGCCTTGTATCAATGGTTCAGGCTGGTGGTGGTGTCATGGTGTGGTGGATCCATCCTGCCTTGTATCAATGGTTCAGGCTGGTGGTGGTGGTGTCATGGTGTGGGGGATCCATCCTGCCTTGTATCAATGGTTCAGGCTGGTGGTGGTGTCATGGTGTGGGGGATCCATCCTGCCTTGTATCAATGGTTCAGGCTGGTGGTGGTGTCATGGTGTGGTGGATCCATCCTGCCTTGTATCAATGGTTCAGGCTGGTGGTGGTGTCATGGTGTGGTGGATCCATCCTGCCTTGTATCAATGGTTCAGGCTGGTGGTGGTGGTGTCATGGTGTGGGGGATCCATCCTGCCTTGTATCATCGGTTCAGGCTGGTAGTGTCATGGTGTGGGGGATCCATCCTGCCTTGTATCAATGGTTCAGGCTGGTGGTGTCATGGTGTGGTGGATCCATCCTGCCTTGTATCATTGGTTCAGGCTGGTGGTGGTGGTGTCATGGTGTGGGGGATCCATCCTGCCTTGTATCATCGGTTCAGGCTGGTGGTGGTGGTGTCATGGTGGGGGGGATCCATCCTGCCTTGTATCAATGGTTCAGGCTGGTGGTGGTGGTGTCATGGTGTGGGGGATCCATCCTGCCTTGTATCCATGGTTCAGGCTGGTGGTGGTGTCATGGTGTGGGGGATCCATCTTGCCTTGTATCAATGGTCCAGGCTGGAGGTGGTGTCATGGTGTGATGGATCCATCCTGCCTTGTATCAATGGTCCAGGCTGGAGGTGGTGTCATGGTGTGATGGATCCATCCTGCCTTGTATCATCGGTTCAGGCTGGTGGTGGTGGTGTCATGGTGTGGGGGATCCATCCTGCCTTGTATCAATGGTTCAGGCTGGTGGTGGTGGTGTCATGGTGTGGTGGATCCATCCTGCCTTGTATCAATGGTTCAGGCTGGTGGTGGTGGTGTCATGGTGTGGGGGATCCATCCTGCCTTGTATCATCGGTTCAGGCTGGTGGTGGTGGTGTCATGGTGTGGGGGATCCATCCTGCCTTGTATCAATGGTTCAGGCTGGTGGTGGTGATGTCATGGTGTGGGGGATCCATCCTGCCTTGTATCATCGGTTCAGGCTGGTGGTGGTGGTGTCATGGTGTGGGGGATCCATCCTGCCTTGTATCAATGGTTCAGGCTGATGGTGGTGGTGTCATGGTGTGGGGGATCCATCCTGCCTTGTATCAATGGTTCAGGCTGGTGGTGGGGGTGTCATGGTGTGGGGGATCCATCCTGCCTTGTATCAATGGTTCAGGCTGGTGGTGGGGGTGTCATGGTGTGGGGGATCCATCCTGCCTTGTATCAATGGTTCAGGCTGGTGGTGGGGGTGTCATGGTGTGGGGGATCCATCCTGCCTTGTATCAATGGTTCAGGCTGATGGTGGTGGTGTCATGGTGTGGGGGATCCATCCTGCCTTGTATCAATGGTTCAGGCTGGTGGTGGGGGTGTCATGGTGTGGGGGATCCATCCTGCCTTGTATCAATGGTTCAGGCTGGTGGTGGGGGTGTCATGGTGGGGGGGGGGAGATATTCTTGGTACTAGCAAGGTGGACCTAATAAAGTGGCTGGTGAGTGTATACGGAGGGGTATATGGAGGGGAGGGGCGGGGTATATACAGTGGAAAGAACAAGGGGCCCTGGAAATGATGGTTTGGCCCCCACAGAGCCCTGATCTCCCCACCATGGAGTCTGTCTGGACTGACATGAAGAGACAGAAGGACTCCATGATGGGGAGATCAGGGCCAATACTGGTCATGGGGGAGGGGGGTCACCCCAACACTGATCACAGGATATGGGAGGAGAGGGGTCACCCCAAATATTGATTGGATTTCTCTTCATTTACTTTCCATTTTGTTAATTGATAATAAATCTATTAACACTTTGATTTCTGGTGTCGGTGACATGAGGGGGGTCAGAGTTCATCTCTCGGCTCCGGATTCTTCCTGATTATCGGACCGAATCGCCGACCAGCTGAAATTTACACAAATTAAGCAAATTCCTTCTCCATGTAAAACATCATTAGTTACCAAACCAGCCAAGCATCTCACCCCGTGCAACGCTCTGCGGATCATCTCGCCCCGCGCAACGCTCTGCGGATCATCTCGCCCCGCGCAACGCTCTGCGGATCATCTCGCCCCGCACATCATCTCGCCCCGCGCAACGCTCTGCGGATCATCTCGCCCCGCGCAACGCTCTGCGGATCATCTCGCCCCGCGCAACGCTCTGCGGATCATCTCGCCCCGCGCAACGCTCTGCGGATCATCTCGCCTCCGCGCAACGCTCTGCGGATCATCTCGCCTCCGCGCAACGCTCTGCGGATCATCTCGCCTCCGCGCAACGCTCTGCGGATCATCTCGCCCCGCACATCATCTCGCCCCGCGCAACGCTCTGCGGATCATCTCGCCCCGCGCAACGCTCTGCGGATCATCTCGCCCCGCGCAACGCTCTGCGGATCATCTCGCCCCGCGCAACGCTCTGCGGATCATCTCGCCTCCGCGCAACGCTCTGCGGATCATCTCGCCCCGCACATCATCTCGCCCCGCGCAACGCTCTGCGGATCATCTGGCCCCCGCGCAACGCTCTGCGGATCATCTGGCCCCCGCGCAACGCTCTGCGGATCATCTGGCCCCCGCGCAACGCTCTGCGGATCATCTGGCCCCCGCGCAACGCTCTGCGGATCATCTGGCCCCCGCGCAACGCTCTGCGGATCATCTCGCTCCCGCGCAACGCTCTGCGGATCATCTGGCCCCTGCGCAACGCTCTGCAGATCATCTCGCCCCGCGCAACGCTCTGCGGATCATCTCGCCCCGCGCATCATCTCGCCCCGTGTAACGCTCTGCGGATCATCTCACCCCGCGCATCATCTCGCCCCGTGTAACGCTCTGCGGATCATCTCGCCCCGCGCAACGCTCTGCGGATCATCTCGCCCCGCGCAACGCTCTGCGGATCATCTCGCCTCCGCGCAACGCTCTGCGGATCATCTCGCCCCGCACATCATCTCGCCCCGCGCAACGCTCTGCGGATCATCTGGCCCCCGCGCAACGCTCTGCGGATCATCTGGCCCCCGCGCAACGCTCTGCGGATCATCTGGCCCCCGCGCAACGCTCTGCGGATCATCTGGCCCCCGCGCAACGCTCTGCGGATCATCTGGCCCCGCGCAACGCTCTGCGGATCATCTCGCCCCGCGCATCATCTCGCCCCCGCGCAACGCTCTGCAGATCATCTCGCCCCCGCGCAACGCTCTGCAGATCATCTCGCCCCCGCGCAACGCTCTGCGGATCATCTCGCCCCCGCGCAACGCTCTGCGGATCATCTCGCCTCCGCGCAACGCTCTGCGGATCATCTGGCCCCTGCGCAACGCTCTGCGGATCATCTCGCCCCGCGCAACGCTCTGCGGATCATCTCGCCCCGCGCATCATCTCGCCCCGTGTAACGCTCTGCGGATCATCTCACCCCGCGCATCATCTCGCCCCCGCGCAACGCTCTGCGGATCATCTCACCCCGCGCAACGCTCTGCGGATCATCTCGCCCCCGCGCAACGCTCTGCGGATCATCTCGCCCCCGCGCAACGCTCTGCGGATCATCTCGCCTCCGCGCAACGCTCTGCGGATCATCTGGCCCCTGCGCAACGCTCTGCGGATCATCTCGCCCCGCGCAACGCTCTGCGGATCATCTCGCCCCGCGCATCATCTCGCCCCGTGTAACGCTCTGCGGATCATCTCACCCCGCGCATCATCTCGCCCCCGCGCAACGCTCTGCGGATCATCTCGCCCCCGCGCAACGCTCTGCGGATCATCTGGCCCCCGCGCAACGCTCTGCGGATCATCTGGCCCCCGCGCAACGCTCTGCGGATCATCTGGCCCCCGCGCAACGCTCTGCGGATCATCTGGCCCCCGCGCAACGCTCTGCGGATCATCTGGCCCCCGCGCAACGCTCTGCGGATCATCTGGCCCCCGCGCAACGCTCTGCGGATCATCTGGCCCCCGCGCAACGCTCTGCGGATCATCTCGCCCCCGCGCAACGCTCTGCGGATCATCTGGCCCCTGCGCAATGCTCTGCGGATCATCTCGCCCCGCGCATCATCTCGCCCCGTGTAACGCTCTGCGGATCATCTCACCCCGCGCATCATCTCGCCCCCGCGCAACGCTCTGCGGATCATCTCGCCCCCGCGCAACGCTCTGCGGATCATCTCACCCCGCGCAACGCTCTGCGGATCATCTGGCCCCCGCGCAACGCTCTGCGGATCATCTGGCCCCCGCGCAACGCTCTGCGGATCATCTGGCCCCCGCGCAACGCTCTGCGGATCATCTGGCCCCCGCGCAACGCTCTGCGGATCATCTGGCCCCCGCGCAACGCTCTGCGGATCATCTGGCCCCCGCGCAACGCTCTGCGGATCATCTCGCCCCGCGCAACGCTCTGCGGATCATCTCGCCCCCGCGCAACGCTCTGCGGATCATCTGGCCCCTGCGCAACGCTCTGCGGATCATCTCGCCCCGCGCATCATCTCGCCCCGTGTAACGCTCTGCGGATCATCTCACCCCGCGCATCATCTCGCCCCCGCGCAACGCTCTGCGGATCATCTCGCCCCCGCGCAACGCTCTGCGGATCATCTCACCCCGCGCAACGCTCTGCGGATCATCTCGCCCCCGCGCAACGCTCTGCGGATCATCTCGCCCCCGCGCAACGCTCTGCGGATCATCTCGCCCCCGCGCAACGCTCTGCGGATCATCTCGCCTCCGCGCAACGCTCTGCGGATCATCTGGCCCCTGCGCAACGCTCTGCGGATCATCTGGCCCCTGCGCAACGCTCTGCGGATCATCTCGCCCCGCGCAACGCTCTGCGGATCATCTCGCCCCGCGCATCATCTCGCCCCGTGTAACGCTCTGCGGATCATCTCACCCCGCGCATCATCTCGCCCCCGCGCAACGCTCTGCGGATCATCTGGCCCCCGCGCAACGCTCTGCGGATCATCTGGCCCCCGCGCAACGCTCTGCGGATCATCTGGCCTCATCCAGAACACTGCTGATGATCTCACTTTGATATATTGGCCCTCACAGAATACGTAGAGCATCGCCCCGAGGAGGGCTCCACCTAATGGCCAGGAACAATCAGAACCCAACAACTGTCAGCAGGGAGCACTCCGCCCTACCCTGTGTATATTTCTATACACTCCGCCCTAAACTGTATACACTCCTATATACTCCACCCTACCCTGTATACACGCTCCCCCCGTATACTCCATCAATGAGGAATACTCTCCCCCCGTATACTCCGCCATCAATGAGGAACACGCTCCCCCCGTATACTCCGCCATCAATGAGGAACACGCTCCCCCCGTATACTCCGCCATCAATGAGGACTACATTCCCCCCGTATACTCCGCCATCAATGAGGACTACGTTCCCCCCGTATACTCCGCCATCAATGAGGACTACGTTCCCCCCGTATACTCCGCCATCAATGAGGAATACATTCCCCCCGTATACTCCGCTATCAATGAGGAACACGTTCCCCCCGTATACTCCACCATGAATGAGGAATACATTCCCCCCGTATACTCCGCCATCAATGAGGAATACATTCCCCCCGTATACTCCGCCATCAATGAGGACTACGTTCCCCCCGTATACTCCGCCATCAATCAGGAATACGCTCCCCCCGTATACTCCGCCATCAATGAGGAATACGCTCCCCCCGTATACTCCGCCATCAATGAGGAATACGCTCCCCCGTATACTCCGCTATCAATGAGGAATACGCTCCCCCCGTATACTCCGCCATCAATGAGGAACATGCTCCCCCCGTATACTCCGCCATCAATGAGGAACACGTTCCACCGTATACTCCGCCATCAATGAGGAATACTCTCCCCCCGTATACTCCGCCATCAATGAGGAATACTCTCCCCCCGTATACTCCACCATCAATCAGGAATACATTCCCCCCGTATACTCCACCATCAATGAGGAACACGTTCCACCGTATACTCCACCATCAATGAGGAATACGCTCCCCCCGTATACTCCACCATCAATCAGGAATACATTCCCCCCGTATACTCCACCATGAATGAGGAATACGCTCCCCCCGTATACTCCGCCATCAATGAGGAATACGCTCCCCCCGTATACTCCACCATGAATGAGGAATACGCTCCCCCCGTATACTCCACCATGAATGAGGAATACGCTCCCCCCGTATACTCCACCATGAATGAGGAATACGCTCCCCCCGTATACTCCACCATCAATCAGGAATACATTCCCCCCGTATACTCCACCATGAATGAGGAATACATTCCCCCCGTATACTCTGCCATCAGTGAGGAACACATTCCACCGTATACTCCGCCATCAATGAGGAATACATTCCACCGTATACTCCACCATGAATGAGGAATACGCTCCCCCCGTATACTCCACCATCAATGAGGAACACGTTCCACCGTATACTCCACCATGAATGAGGAATACGCTCCCCCCGTATACTCCACCATCAATCAGGAATACATTCCCCCCGTATACTCCGCCATCAATGAGGAATACTCTCCCCCCATATACTCCGCCATCAGTGAGGAATACGCTCCACCATTAATGGGATGACGTACAATGATGCACACAATGGTCTCCCTCTCTGACATTCCATTGTCTTTGGTGCCGGATGTTCTCCTTGTGGGATGAGCCCCCAGTGAGAGAAACATGTTGAGCACCTGAGCCATGGGATGGCATCTCTGCCTACACTGAATATAGGGACCGCGCCGAGATTCCTTTCCCATGTCTGAGTGGGCGGAGCTCTGCATTACTTGTGACACCCATGTGGATGGAAACCAACGACTGGACAGAGCAGAACACCCCCAAACCTCGGTGAGGGGAATGAAGCCTCCCTAAGCAGTAGCGTAGAATGTTCACTCACCCACAGGCCGACTCCTATGACGATGATGAAATAGGTCACAATCACCCCAATGTCTGCGGGGTTACTGATGGTGGCCGAGTCCTTGGAATCAGGTAGGGACTGGTTGCTGGGTGGAATGGTGGTCATTGTGTCTCTTCCTCCCGGCTCTCACCTTTCCTGCTCTCGTCTCTTTCTCTGGTTCTAATATCTGGGACTTCGGCTTAACAGGCCGTGACCATTAACTTATTGTCAGAACAGAGCAGGCCTGGCTTCTCATTAGCCAATCCCCATTGGTCTTCATATTGTCAGGACATTGCCATGATTCCTGCTGACCACCAAGATCTGTGCCACCCGGCCTCCACAATCACCATGACACGACTAAAGCTGACCACACACACAGCTCAATCTTCTGTAAGATGGCTACAAGCTATGGTCTGATTGGTACAATCTTCTCTAAGTAGTGTGAGGATCTACCTAACAGGATATAAATGAATGGGTTGTTTAGGCAAGCCTGTAGGGACCTGGCCCTATTTCCATGGCCTTACCAAAATGCAGTGTGTTGATGGTAGGTTGTGACCAGGTCTTCCCTAGACTCCTGCAAAGGAGGTTCCTTCCTGATCTAACCAATCCCTGAGATCCTTGTTTAGAAGTATAGTTTGGGAGTTGATAAATATTTGGGGCACCTTTCCAGAGTGTTCCCTTCCTTCCTGAGCAGGATGTCTCTTTAATTGGGCCTCACCTCAGCTCTCTGCTGAAGGTAGGTGGGCTGATAAATTATCTTCCTAAGGAGTGTCATAGAGGAGCGGAGTAGGTGGGCAGACAGAGGATCTTGCTGCTGAGGAGTGTCATGGAGGAGCAGAGTAGGTGGGCCGATAAGAGGATCTTATTGCTGAGGAGTGTCATGGAGGAGCGGGGTAGGTGGGCAGATAGAGGATCTTGCTGCTGAGGAGTGTCATGGAGGAGCGGAGTAGGTGGGCTGATACAGGATCTTATTGCTGAGGAGTGTCATGGAAGAGCGGGGTAGGTGGACCAAATGAGCATCTTCCTGCTGAGGAGTGTCATGGAGGAGCGGAGTAGGTAGGCCAATAGAGCGTCTTGCTGCTGAGGAGTGTCATGGAGGAGCGGAGTAGGTGGGCAGACAGATGATCTTCTTGCTGAGGAGTGTCATGATGGAGCGGAGTAGGTGGGCCGATAGAGGATCTTATTGCTGAGGAGTGTCATGGAGGAGCGGGGTAGGTGGGCCAAATGAGCATCTTCCTGCTGAGGAGTGTCATGGAAGAGCAGGGTAGGTGGGCCAACAGAGTATCTTCCTGCTGAGGAATGTCATGGAAGAGCAGGGTAGGTGGGCCAATAGAGCGTCTTGCTGCTGAGGAGTGTCATGGAGGAGCGGAGTAGGTGGGCTGATAGAGGATCTTCCTCCTGAGGAGTGTCAGGGAGGAGCAAGGTAGGTGGGCCGATAGAGGATCTTCCTGCTGAGGAGTGTCATGGAGGAGCGGGGTATGTGGGCCGATACAGGATCTTATTGCTGAGGAGTGTCATGGAGGAGCGGGGTAGGTGGGCCGATACAGGATCTTATTGCTGAGGAGTGTCATGGAGGAGCAGAGTAGGTGGGCTAATAGAGGATCTTCCTGCTGAGGAGTGTCATGGAGGAGCGGGGTAGGTAGGCCAATAGAGCGTCTTGCTGCTGAGGAGTGTCATGGAGGAGCAGAGTAGGTAGGCCAATAGAGCGTCTTCCTGCTGAGGAGGAGTGTCTCGGAGGAGCGGAGTAGGTAGGCCAATAGAGCGTCTTCCTGCTGAGGAGTGTCATGGAGGAGCAGAGTAGGTGAGCCGATGGAGGAGTGTCTCGGAGGAGCGGAGTAGGTGGGCCGATACAGGATCTTCCTGCTGAGGATTGTGAAGGAGGAATGGCTGCTGCATACACATTATGCCGATGCACGGTACCCTAACAATATCATTTCACCCAACAACAGAGCTCTTTATTGGCCAAAAATATTTAATTTATACAAAATTATCTTAAAAAAAAAAAAATTGAGAACCAAAATGTACAACTCCTCTGGAGGACAAAAACGCACACAACACGGAACGGATCCTGAAACACACACAACACGGAACGGATCCTGAAACACACACAACACGGAACGGATCCTGAAACACACGGAACGGATCTGACCCGAGCAGCGTCACACATGCAATATGGATCAGACTCCAACATTCACAGACCCTGATCCCGAATCCCACATACAACACGGAATGGAATTCAGGCGCTCTGGGATGTCAGTTGGTGGAGCAATCTTCTACAATGATGGGACAAAGGAACTCTTCTGGGCGACGGCCTCTTCCCTTCACAGGTCAGAGATGCTGACAGTTTCTCTTCAGCATTGAGAGCCACCAAATGCTGGAAACAAAACAGGAAAAAAAAAAAAAATTATCGACCTGTGTGAAAGGACAGGCCAGCCCGAGGGCTGACGGCACAGAGGTCGGACCGGCCCGAGGGCTGACGGCACAGAGGTCGGACCGGCGCGAGGGCTGACGGCACAGAGGTCGGACCGGCGCGAGGGCTGACGGAACAGAGGTCGGACCGGCGCGAGGGCTGACGGAACAGAGGTCGGACCGGCGCGAGGGCTGACGGAACAGAGGTCGGACCGGCGCGAGGGCTGACGGAACAGAGGTCGGACCGGCGCGAGGGCTGACGGAACAGAGGTCGGACCGGCGCGAGGGCTGACGGCACAGAGGTCGGACCGGCGCGAGGGCTGACGGCACAGAGGTCGGACCGGCGCGAGGGCTGACGGCACAGAGGTCGGACCGGCGCGAGGGCTGACGGCACAGAGGTCGGACCGGCGCGAGGGCTGACGGAACAGAGGTCGGACCGGCGCGAGGGCTGACGGAACAGAGGTCGGACCGGCGCGAGGGCTGACGGAACAGAGGTCGGACCGGCGCGAGGGCTGACGGAACAGAGGTCGGACCGGCGCGAGGGCTGACGGAACAGAGGTCGGACCGGCGCGAGGGCTGACGGAACAGAGGTCGGACCGGCGCGAGGGCTGACGGAACAGAGGTCGGACCGGCGCGAGGGCTGACGGAACAGAGGTCGGACCGGCGCGAGGGCTGACGGAACAGAGGTCGGACCGGCGCGAGGGCTGACGGAACAGAGGTCGGACCGGCGCGAGGGCTGACGGAACAGACCTCAGTCTGTTCGAAGGGGTGACAAGAGAAAGGTCAGTTTGGAGGAGGTAAAGACAGTTACCTGGCGCACATGGGAGAAGGACAGTTACCTGGCGCACATGGGAGAAGGACAGTTACCTGGCGCACATGGGAGAAGGACAGTTACCTGGCGCACATGGGAGAAGGACAGTTACCTGGCGCACATGGGAGAAGGACAGTTACCTGGCGCACATCGGGGATGCCACTGAGGCTCCGTAGAGCAATAATGGAGGCCAGTCGGACAGGTTCCTCCTGGTCTGTACACGCTGAGTGGAGGAGGAGCTGTGGCACCTTACGGGTGAGCAGATGAGGACTTCCTCTTTCTGTGGAGGCAGTGCCAAGGTTCCCAAGGGCATTGGCTGCATGAACCCGGGTTCTGGCCTGAGGATCTTTTAGTAAAGTGAGGAATTTAGTGGTGGCCGCTGATACCCAGGAGCCTTCGGCACAGGACTTGTGGAAGGCGCAGTTTCCCACAGCGAAGGCCGCAGATCTCCTCACTCGAGTGTCTCTGTCAGACAGGCAGTCCAGCAGTTTATCTACAAGGGTTGCTGATAGAGATTGACCATGACGGGCCAGATTACCAACCAGGGTACAGGTTGCTGTCCTCAACTCAATCTGCGGGGTCTGGAGGAGTTGGCACAGAAGGGTGTCCCAGTCTTCTAGCATGGTTTCCACGATGGGGAGGTTGGCCGGAGAGGCGCGGATCAGATGACTCAAGAGGGTGAGAAGCTGAATGATGACATTGTCCAGTCCTGAGTGCAGGGCACGGCCCAACCAGGAGGTGGTATCATTTGAAGACAAGACATGGAGGGTAAATTCTGAGAGAAAAGCCTTCTCCATGAGCACCAACCGGCAAATCAGACACAATGGCATCTCCACTAAGTCTGCAGGGAGTCTAGTGCACGCCTGGAAAGGACAAAACCAACAGACATGAGAAGGAGCTCCACCATTGTCAGGAGGGTCCACAACATTCCCTACAATCAATCCTGTCAGTTAGCACCATATTCCCAACGCATGTGCTGGATACACGGAAAGGTCACATGTACTAGGAGAGTACCAGCAATAGAACAGATACAACAATCAATACATTCATGAGGAGCACATAACCTCCCCGAATTATCATCTAACTAGGAGAGCATCTGCAGATAGGGGAGGGTATAGACCAGCCATTCCCAACCAGGGTTCCTCTATAGGTTGCTAGGGGTTCCTTTAGCTGTGGCTGATTGACCCCCCAATTGATGGAGCCATCGTAGTTCCAGGGCCAACACCACACGAGACAGCCAGCAGCATGGCGCCAATTCATCTTTTCAGATATTTGTAAGGGCCACACTCTTCCTCCTGACCACCAATGTACGGGGAATATTTATGGTACTAAAATAGAATGTTACACTTCCCATAAAATCGTTTTCTAAGTCTATTGAGGGACACGCCAATGAACGGTCAGCAGGATAACCCCGCCCACAACCATCATACCTCCATTTAGTAGTATCAATTACCCCGCCCACAACCATCATACCTCCATTTAGTAGTATCAATTACCCCGCCCACAACCATCATACCTCCATTTAGTAGTATCAATTACCCCGCCCACAACCATCATACCTCCATTTAGTAGTATCAAAGAACTATTAAGACCTGACCGGAATACTGGAGTCCAGTGGTAACTGGAAGATGGGAGACATCAACTGCACTGGTGGAAAAGTGGGAAAACATCTTCACATCTGGAGAGACTTCCAGGATTCCATATATCCGGGATGAGCCGAGGATTACCCCTTCACCATCTGGGGAGACTTCCAGGATTCCATATATCCTGCAGGAGCCGAGCATTACCTCTTCACCATCTGGGGAGACTTCCAGGATTCCATATATCCTGCAGGAGCCGAGCATTACCTCTTCACCATCTGGGGAGACTTCCAGGATTCCATATATCCTGCATGAGCCGAGCATTACCCCTTCACCATCTGCGGAGACTTCCAGGATTCCATATATCCGGGATGAGCCGAGGATTGCTCCTTCACCATCTGGGGAGACTTCCAGGATTCCATATATCCGGGATGAGCCGAGCATTACCTCTTCACCATCTGGGGAGACTTCCAGGATTCCATATGTCCGGCAGGAGCCGAGCATTACTCCTTCACCATCTGGGGAGACTTCCAGGATTCCATATGTCCGGCAGGAGCCGAGCATTACCCCTTCACCATCTGGGGAGACTTCCAGGATTCCATATATCCTGCATGAGCCGAGCATTACCCCTTCATCATCTGGGAAGACTTCCAGGATTCCATATATCCGGGATGAGCCGAGCATTACCCCTTCACCATCT
This sequence comes from Staurois parvus, assembly GCF_062004578.1. Classification (NCBI taxonomy): domain Eukaryota; kingdom Metazoa; phylum Chordata; class Amphibia; order Anura; family Ranidae; genus Staurois; species Staurois parvus. The sequence continues at coordinate 84,247 of NW_028319983.1, forward strand.
GGGGAGACTTCCAGGATTCCATATATCCTGCATGAGCCGAGCATTACTCCTTCACCATCTGGGGAGACTTCCAGGATTCCATATATACGGCAGGAGCCGAGCATTACCTCTTCACCATCTGGGGAGACTTCCAGGATTCCATATATCCTGCATGAGCCGAGCATTACCTCTTCACCATCTGGGGAGACTTCCAGGATTCCATATATACGGCATGAATCTCCCATGTATGTGAATTCATCATTTCTTGGCTAAGTAAAGAACCCATCCAGGATTTCAATACATTTGGAAAGAATCTACGTCGTTGGCTGATGGAAAGACTTCCAAGAAGAGAACACGCCCCCTCCTCCCCCTGAGAACACTAACAAAACTGAAGTATGATGGTTGTGGGCGGGGTTATCCTGCTGACCCGACAAGAGATTTCTGCCTCCCACAATGGACCATAAAATACATTTAGGGGTCCCTCTGGAGTAGGAAGGTCAGGAAATGGATATTTGTGTTCCTGGTGGAAGGAACCCTCTATCTTCCTCAATGGAAATGATTTTAGGGGTTCCTCTGAATCAGAATCTTCCACTAGAAGAGGTTAGTAATAAATTTGAGGTTCACCTGTAGGAGTGAGGTGATGGTCTGTCCCTGGTGGAGGGATCCCTCTATCTCCCTCATGGTTTCCGAGGGGACATCCTGGGATAGGGGGACACAGAGTAACTGAGAGACGAGACATACGACATCGGAGAGCGTCCCGGAGACATCCCAACCA
>NW_028319983.1:95000-107500 GCF_062004578.1 Staurois parvus
CAGATCTTTTGAGGCTTCTTTCCTGCTCCCCATGGCTCAGTAGGGGGGGGGGGGGGACTTGTGATCCCGGGGCCCCCGGGGGAGGAGACTTCTGATTCCGGGGGGGCGGAGACTTCTGATCCCGGGGGGGTGGAGACTTCTGATCCCGGGGGGCGGAGACTTCTGATCCCGGGGGGCGGAGACTTCTGATCCCGGGGGGGTGGAGACTTCTGATCCCGGGGGGTGGAGACTTCTGATCCCAGGGGGTGGAGACTTCTGATCCCAGGGGGTGGAGACTTCTGATCCCGGGGGGTGGAGACTTCTGATTGGGCCATTTGGGGGATTTCTGTTCTCATTAGGATTTATAAAGCAGCCAATCAATGATGTGATCATACATGGTGTCACATGATCACCGTCCTTCCATGACATGATCAGTCAGATTTTCATCATCAATGCCAAAATGTCCTCATTTCTGCCAGAGGAGGGAGACTTCTGAGCACACACAGTATATAGGACACTGATGGGGGAAGGGCAGACTTACCTGTGGGGTCCCTGACAGACATACTCTCATGGCGCTCAGCAGGACGTCCGGGGACACGAGGTCGGGCTCACCACAATCATGCAGGGAAGCCGCCAGGACAGTAGCCGCAGCCTGGGGGGGGAGGGGAGGAATAGGCTGTAATAAGATACAAAGAATGAAGGGACCTGTGTGATCAGGCTCTGATGGAAGCAGACCTTCACGCTAGATCTGAGCCTGTAAAGTCGGGCTTAGTGCAGCTGAATGAATATTCAATATAAGAGTCAGACAGGACAGCTTCCTCAGGGCCTTAGCACACAGGAGGGGCTGTCAAGCTGAATCAGCCCATTCATTTTATGTGACCAACCCCATTGATTGCACCAGCAGACCCCCAGCAGATCCTCACATCCCTGGCAAATCCCCGTCAGATCCCCGACATCTCAGGCAGATCCCGGGATCCCCAGCAGATCCTCACATCCCGGCATCCCCGTCAGATCCCCGCAGAGCCCCGGCAGATCCCCGACATCTCCGGCAGATCCCCGCATCCCAGGAAGATCCCCGGCATCCCTGGCAGATCCCCAGCAGATCTCTGGCATCCCCCCGGCATATCCCCGGCATCCCAGGCAGATTCTTGCATCCCCGGCAGATCCCCGACATCTCAGGAAGATCCCCGCATCCCTGGCAGATCTCCGGCATCCCCCCGGCATCCCAGGCAGATCTCCGGCATCTCCCCGGCATCCCAGGCAGATCCCCGGCATCCCAGGCAGATCCCCGGCATCCCTTGCAGAGCCCCAGCAGATCCCCGCATCCCTGGCAGAGCCCCAGCAGATCCCCGCATCCCTGGCAGAGCCCCAGCATCCCTTGCAGAGCCCCAGCAGATCCCCGCATCCCTGGCAGATCCCTGGCAGATCCCCGGGACCCCCAGCAGATCCTCACATCCCTGGCAAATCCCCGTCAGATCCCCGACATCTCAGGCAGATCCCCGGCATCTCAGGCAGATCCCGGGATCCCCAGCAGATCCTCACATCCCGGCATCCCCGTCAGATCCCCGCAGAGCCCCAGCAGATCCCCGACATCTCCGGCAGATCCCCGCATCCCAGGAAGATCCCCGGCATCCCTGGCAGATCCCCAGCAGATCTCTGGCATCCCCCCGGCATATCCCCGGCATCCCAGGCAGATTCTTGCATCCCCGGCAGATCCCCGACATCTCAGGAAGATCCCCGCATCCCTGGCAGATCTCCGGCATCCCCCCGGCATCCCAGGCAGATCTCCGGCATCCCCCCGGCATCCCAGGCAGATCCCCGGCATCACAGGCAGATCCCCGGCATCCCAGGCAGATCCCCGGCATCCCTTGCAGAGCCCCAGCAGATCCCCGCATCCCTGGCAGAGCCCCAGCAGATCCCCGCATCCCTGGCAGAGCCCCAGCAGATCCCCACATCCCTGGCAGAGCCCCGGCATCCCTTGCAGAGCCCCAGCAGATCCCCGCATCCCTGGCAGATCCCTGCATCCCTTGCAGAGCCCCAGCAGATCCCCGGCATCCCTTGCAGAGCCCCAGCAGATCCCCGCATCCCTGGCAGATCCCCGGCAGATCCCCGGCAGATCCCCGCATCCCTTGCAGATCCCCGGCATCCCTTGCAGAGCCCCAGCAGATCCCCGCATCCCAGGCAGAGCCCCGCATCCCTTGCAGAGCCCCAGCAGATCCCCGCATCCCAGGCAGAGCCCCAGCAGATCCCCAGCATCCCAGGCAGATCCCCGGCATCCCTTGCAGAGCCCCAGCAGATCCCTGCATCCCTTGCAGAGCCCCAGCAGATCCCTGCATCCCAGGCATCCCTTGCAGAGCCCCAGCAGATCCCTGCATCCCAGGCAGAGCCCCGGCAGATCCCCGGCATCCCAGGCAGATCCCCGGCAGATCCCCGGCATCCCAGGCAGATCCCCGGCATCCCAGGCAGATCCCCACATCCCTGGCAGAGCCCCAGCAGATCCCCGGCATCCCTTGCAGAGCCCCAGCAGATCCCCGGCATCCCAGGCAGATCCCCGCATCCCTTGCAGAGCCCCAGCAGATCCCCGGCATCCCAGGCAGATCCCCGGCATCCCTTGCAGAGCCCCAGCAGATCCCCAGCATCCCAGGCAGATCCCCGGCATCCCTTGCAGAGCCCCAGCAGATCCCTGCATCCCAGGCAGAGCCCCAGCAGATCCCCAGCATCCCAGGCAGATCAGATCCCCGGCATCCCTTGCAGAGCCCCAGCAGATCCCCGGCATCCCAGGCAGATCCCCGGCATCCCTTGCAGAGCCCCAGCAGATCCCCGGCATCCCAGGCAGATCCCCGGCATCCCTGGCAGATCCCCGGCATCCCAGGCAGATCCCCGTCATCCCAGGCAGAGCCCCGGCATCCCTTGCAGATCCCCGGCATCCCCGGCAGATCCCCGGCATCCCAGGCAGAGCCCCGGCATCCCAGGCAGAGCCCCGGCATCCCAGGCAGAGCCCCGGCATCCCAGGCAGAGCCCCGGCATCCCAGGCAGAGCCCCGGCATCCCAGGCAGAGCCCCGGCATCCCAGGCAGAGCCCCGGCATCCCAGGCAGAGCCCCGGCATCCCAGGCAGATCCCCGGCATCCCAGGCAGATCCCCGGCATCCCAGGCAGATCCCCGGCATCCCAGGCAGATCCCCGGCATCCCAGGCAGAGCCCCGGCAGATCCCCGGCAGATCCCCGGCATCCCAGGCAGATCCCCGGCATCCCAGGCAGAGCCCCGGCATCCCAGGCAGAGCCCCGGCATCCCAGGCAGATCCCCGGCATCGCCCCGGCATCCCAGGCAGATCCCCGGCATCCCAGGCAGATCCCCGGCATCCCAGGCAGATCCCAGGCAGATCCCCGGCATCCCCGGCAGATCCCCGGCATATCCCCGGCACCCCAGGCAGATCCCCGGCACCCCAGGCAGATCCCCGGCACCCCAGGCAGATCCCCGGCACCCCAGGCAGATCCCCGGCACCCCAGGCAGATCCCCGGCATCCCAGGCAGATCCCCGGCACCCCAGGCAGATCCCCGGCACCCCAGGCAGATCCCCGGCACCCCAGGCAGATCCCCGGCACCCCAGGCAGAGCCCCGGCATCCCAGGCAGAGCCCCGGCATCCCAGGCAGAGCCCCGGCATCGCCCCGGCAGATCCCCGGCATCCCAGGCAGATCCCCGGCATCCCAGGCAGATCCCAGGCAGATCCCCGGCATATCCCCGGCATCCCAGGCAGATCCCCGGCATCCCAGGCAGATCCCCGGCACCCCAGGCAGATCCCCGGCATCCCAGGCAGATCCCCGGCATCCCAGGCAGATCCCCGGCACCCCAGGCAGATCCCCGGAATCCCACCAACAGACACTCACCACCAGAGGCGGAACGCTGCATGTCAGGAGACGAGGGAGGGCGCCCACTGCTGGTGACAACCTGTAATACATGACAGATGTGATCAGCACTGTGATCCTCCACAACGAATGGGAGGCTGATGACTCCGCCGGGGACACTCACATGTCCGGGACACACTGCAGACGAAGGGCCAGGACTGACAGGAGGAACAGGGACAGTTCTGCGATGTGAACATCAATGGCATCCCACAGATGAACCTGAAACATAAAATGGGACTTTACTCTCCATGTAATATCCGAATCTGTCGCCCATCGAGGGACACAGCATGAGAATAATACACAACCTGGGGTTATACTGCCATCTACAGGAGAAGCAGAAGGCCGCCCCCCTACCGGCTATAGCCCCTCCCACCTGCTCAGGTGTGGCAGAAGACCATACCATAGGAGGGGAGGGAACATCTGGTGGGACTCCAACCAATGAAAGGTCCGGCACGTTCCATGAAGAATCTGGTGTGTTACCATCTGTCAGCATATGAGGGATAAGTGAATGGGAAAAGCCTCAGTCTCCCAGAAGGTGGAGCCAGGAGATCAAAACCAGCAATATAGAAGCAGTGCGGACCCTGGGATAACCGATCCGTCCAATCCGCACGCGGCATAGATCAGAATACCGCCCCCCTGAGGACATTCAGGAAGCAGGATTCTCCAGAGATGCTTGAAGTCCGGCTCTGCCATTCCCTGACGTACATCCCGTGACACCTCCAGATGGGGAAGTCCGGCTCTGCCATTCCCTGACCTATATCCCGTGACACCTCCAGATGGGGAAGTCCGGCTCTGCCATTCCCTGACGTACATCCCGTGACACCTCCAGATGGGGAAGTCCGGCTCTGCCATTCCCTGACCTATATCCCGTGACACCTCCAGATGGGGAAGTCCGGCTCTGCCATTCCCTGACGTACATCCCGTGACACCTCCAGATGGGGAAGTCCGGCTCTGCCATTCCCTGACGTACATCCCGTGACACCTCCAGATGGGGAAGTCCGGCTTTGCCATTCCCTGACGTACATCCCGTGACACCTCCAGATGGGGAAGTCCGGCTCTGCCACTCCCTGACGTACATCCCGTGACACCTCCAGATGAAGAAGTCCGGCTCTGCCATTCCCTGACGTACATCCCGTGACACCTCCAGATGGGGAAGTCCGGCTCTGCCATTCCCTGACGTACATCCCGTGACACCTCCAGATGGGGAAGTCCGGCTCTGCCATTCCGACGTACATCCCGTGACACCTCCAGATGGGGAAGTCCGGCTCTGCCATTCCCTGACGTACATCCCGTGACACCTCCAGATGGGGAAGTCCGGCTCTGCCATTCCGACGTACATCCCGTGACACCTCCAGATGGGGAAGTCCGGCTCTGCCATTCCCTGACGTACATCCCGTGACACCTCCAGATGGGGAAGTCCGGCTCTGCCATTCCCTGACGTACATCCCGTGACACCTCCAGATGGGGAAGTCCGGCTCTGCCATTCCCTGACCTATATCCCGTGACACCTCCAGATGGGGAAGTCCGGCTCTGCCATTCCCTGACCTATATCCCGTGACACCTCCAGATGGGGAAGTCCGGCTCTGCCATTCCCTGACGTACATCCCGTGACACCTCCAGATGGGGAAGTCCGGCTCTGCCATTCCCTGACGTACATCCCGTGACACCTCCAGATGGGGAAGTCCGGCTTTGCCATTCCCTGACGTACATCCCGTGACACCTCCAGATGGGGAAGTCCGGCTCTGCCACTCCCTGACGTACATCCCGTGACACCTCCAGATGAAGAAGTCCGGCTCTGCCATTCCCTGACGTACATCCCGTGACACCTCCAGATGGGGAAGTCCGGCTCTGCCATTCCCTGACGTACATCCCGTGACACCTCCAGATGGGGAAGTCCGGCTCTGCCATTCCGACGTACATCCCGTGACACCTCCAGATGGGGAAGTCCGGCTCTGCCATTCCCTGACGTACATCCCGTGACACCTCCAGATGGGGAAGTCCGGCTCTGCCATTCCCTGACGTACATCCCGTGACACCTCCAGATGGGGAAGTCCGGCTCTGCCATTCCCTGACGTACATCCCGTGACACCTCCAGATGGGGAAGTCCGGCTCTGCCATTCCCTGACCTATATCCCGTGACACCTCCAGATGGGGAAGTCCGGCTCTGCCATTCCCTGACGTACATCCCGTGACACCTCCAGATGGGGAAGTCCGGCTCTGCCATTCCCTGACGTACATCCCGTGACACCTCCAGATAAGAAGGCACTTATCCCCAGTCCAGACATCTGCAGGGAAAGTCTGCCTGCCAGTCCCAGAAATGTGAACCACATAGAGCAGCCTCGGTAGGAAGGACCGCATAGAGCAGCCTCGGTAGGAAGGACCGCATAGAGCAGCCTCGGTAGGAAGGACCGCATAGAGCAGCCTCGGTAGGAAGGACCGCATAGAGCAGCCTCGGTAGGAAGGACCGCATAGAGCAGCCTCGGTAGGAAGGACCGCATAGAGCAGCTTTGATAGGAAGGACCGCATAGAGCAGCCTCGGTAGGAAGGACCGCATAGAGCAGCCTCGGTAGGAAGGACCGCATAGAGCAGCTTTGGTAGGAAGGACCGCATAGAGCAGCCTCGGTAGGAAGGACCGCATAGAGCAGCCTCGGTAGGAAGGACCGCATAGAGCAGCCTCGGTAGGAAGGACCGCATAGAGCAGCCTCGGTAGGAAGGACCGCATAGAGCAGCCTCGGTAGGAAGGGCCGCATAGAGCAGCTTTGGTAGGAAGGACCGCATAGAGCAGCCTCGGTAGGAAGGACCGCATAGAGCAGCCTCGGTAGGAAGGACCGCATAGAGCAGCCTCGGTAGGAAGGACCGCATAGAGCAGCCTCGGTAGGAAGGACCGCATAGAGCAGCCTCGGTAGGAAGGACCGCATAGAGCAGCTTTGATAGGAAGGACCGCATAGAGCAGCTTTGGTAGGAAGGACCGCATAGAGCAGCCTCGGTAGGAAGGACCGCATAGAGCAGCCTCGGTAGGAAGGACCACATAGAGCAGCTTTGGTAGGAAGGACCGCATAGAGCAGCTTTGGTAGGAAGGACCGCATAGAGCAGCTTTGGTAGGAAGGACCGCATAGAGCAGCCTCGGTAGGAAGGACCGCATAGAGCAGCCTCGGTAGGAAGGACCGCATAGAGCAGCTTTGGTAGGAAGGACCGCATAGAGCAGCCTCGGTAGGAAGGACCGCATAGAGCAGCCTCGGTAGGAAGGACCGCATAGACATGCGAGGAGAGTCCTCCACACGGCATAGCCTGCTAATAAGGAGTGAGTCTTCAGAGAAGGGGACAGGAGAACCAGGACCGGCCTGAACTGAAGAGGCCAATCACAACACAGACTGGTGGTCACTACTGACTGCAGGACCATGGCGGACAGAACCCCAGAATACCGCATTTCTGCCATTCATCCACCAGTGGCTGTGATAATAGCAAAGTCCTACAATTCAGGTGAAGGGAAAGAGACCTCAGTTCTTCTAGGGGCACTGAGCAGAACCGAGCAAGCGTGAGGTAGGAGGGGGTTATAGCCTCTGGGGGGGGGGGCTGCACTTTATGTGCCTCGTATTTATTTCCCCTGTAGAGGGCAGCATAGCCTGGGTTTACTATCAAGCTGAGTCCCCAATGGATGACAGAAAAGTCAGCAAAGAAACCAAAATTGAACTGGAAACGCATCAACAAATGGGCAGAAAATGCTATAAAAAGGTGAAATTAACTTCAGTCTCCTATTAGACCCGCCATGGAATGACTTACCTCTCCCTCCACACGTGACACCACAGACTGGATGGCATGACTGTCATCTAGCAGCCGTTGGCAGGCCCCCACACTGACATGACAACAAGCATACAGAACCTGCAAGAGGGAACCAAATATCAGCAGACACTCCCAGGAGGAGGCAAAGAGGGCGGAGAGCTAGAGGGGACAAATCCAACCAGACACTCCCAGGAGGAGGCAAAGAGGGCGGAGAGCTAGAGGGTACAAATCTGACCAGACACTCCCAGGAGGAGGCAGACAAACAGGGCGGAGAGCTAGAGGGGACAAATCCAACCAGACACTCCCAGGAGGAGGCAAAGAGGGCGGAGAGCTAGAGGGGACAAATCTGACCAGACACTCCCAGGAGGAGGCAAAGAGGGCGGAGAGCTAGAGGGGACAAATCCAACCAGACACTCCCAGGAGGAGGCAAACAGGGCGCAGAGCTAGAGGGGACAAATCCAACCAGACACTCCCAGGAGGAGGCAAACAGGGCGGAGAGCTAGAGGGGACAAATCTGACCAGACACTCCCAGGAGGAGGCAGACAAACAGGGTGGAGAGCTAGAGGGGACAAATCCAACCAGACACTCCCAGGAGGAGGCAGACAAAGAGGGCGGAGAGCTAGAAGGGACAAATCCAACCAGACACTCCCAGGAGGAGGCAGACAAAGAGGGCGGAGAGCTAGAGGGGACAAATCCAACCAGACACTCCCAGGAGGAGGCAGACAAAGAGGGCGGAGAGCTAGAGGGGACAAATCCAACCAGACACTCCCAGGAGGAGGCAAAGAGGGCAGGGAGCTAGAGGGGACAAATCTGACCAGACACTCCCAGGAGGAGGCAGACAAAGAGGGCGGAGAGCTAGAGGGGACAAATCCAACCAGACACTCCCAGGAGGAGGCAGACAAAGAGGGCGGAGAGCTAGAGGGGACAAATCCTATCAGACACTCCCAGGAGGAGGCAGACAAACAGGGCGGAGAGCTAGAGGGGACAAATCCAACCAGACACTCCCAGGAGGAGGCAGACAAACAGGGCGGAGAGCTAGAGGGGAGAAATCCAACCAGACACTCCCAGGAGGAGGCAGACAAACAGGGCGGAGAGCTAGAGGGGAGAAATCCAACCAGACACTCCCAGGAGGAGGCAGACAGAGGGGGCAGAGGTTTAGAGGGGACAAATCCAACCAGACACTCTCAGGAGGAGGCAGACAGAGGGGGTGGAGAGGGAACACAGCTCTGCAGACATTCCCACAAAAATTTAAATATTACCTTCAGCTGGCTGAGAGTAAGCTGAGAGTCAGATAATAAGCATGAGAAGAGAGTTCCGGAGCTTGACAACAACTTGTCCGAGATATACATAGAGACCTGCAATGACAAGAGGAATCACAGTGCACACACACTTCCAGAGCCCGTTCTCACTATGGCCTACGCTTCCAGAGCCCGTTCTCACTATGGCCTACGCTTCCAGAGCCCGTTCTCACTATGGCCTACGCTTCCAGAGCCCGTTCTCACTATGGCCTACGCTTCCAGAGCCCGTTCTCACTATGGCCTACGCTTCCAGAGCCCGTTCTCACTATGGCCTACGCTTCCAGAGCCCGTTCTCACTATGGCCTACGCTTCCAGAGCCCGTTCCCACTATGGCCTATGCTTCCAGAGCCCGTTCTCACTATGGCCTATGCTTCCAGAGCCTGTTCCAGTCATGGCCTTCACTTCCTGAGAGAAGGACAGACCTATTCCTATGAATGGGTGAAGGAGAGTTCCTGAGAGAAGGACAGACCTATTCCTATGAATGGGTGAAGGAGAGTTCCTGAGAGAAGGACAGACCTATTCCTATGAATGGGTGAAGGAGAGTTCCTGAGAGAAGGACAGACCTATTCCTATGAATGGGTGAAGGAGAGTTCCTGAGAGAAGGACAGACCTATTCCTATGAATGGGTGAAGGAGAGTTCCTGAGAGGAGGACAGACCTTTTCCTTTAGCAGTCGGTGTGGGGTGGACACAGGGACATCACATACAGCTGCTAGGACATCAAAGCAAAGACGTAGCCAACGCCCATCTCCAGAGATCTCTAAGAGGCAGGACAGAGATATCAGAGTCCTGAACAGGAGTAATGTATTATGACATATTGTATGGAGTACAAGGCCATGACATAGGAGTCGGGTAGGAGAAGGTCTCCTCTAACTGATCATGTCCATGGGGACACACAGACAATGAAGACATACCTTGCCTCAGGCGCTGTGTCCGCTCAATGATGGCGTCCAATACATCCTTATAATCAGACAGAAGGCTGCTGAACAGCTGAGCGCAGTCCGCTGAGCCCCATAGCTGGCACTGGCACAGAGGGACACCAAACACTACAAGGTGGAGATACATAAATTAGGAGAACGCCAAGATGGGCACATATAGTACACATCACTGAGAACACAGGTTACCTCTAAACTCCGCTCCACCAATACATCCTCGTCACCGGGAGGAAACGATAAAATGATCCGCAAGACATCCAGGAGATCCTCCGCACAGGTCTGCAGAGTGCTGTATAATAATTTCAGATATGAGACACAATACGACTCCAGGCATGAGACACAACATGTTGAAAGGAGAGCACATACATGACACAGACCAATGTGGGTGATGGGGACAGAGGTACACTGTGACACCAATGTCAGATGAGGAAATGTACTGAATGAGGCAGAGTGGGGGAAGGGTTCAGTCACTCTTCTGCTAGCTGCCATACCGAGATGAATAATTACCGGGGGATGTCCATCTGTGGGACTACCAGACACACAGTCCTGGAAAATCACACCCTAGTCACAGCTCTTCCACCAATCTGATAGTTTTATTTTAGGTGGAGTTCTGGTACATCACTAATAATCAGCTTGGTGCAGATCTCCTTACAGAGGTATGGCCGGTATGACTCTCATGGACAGAATGCCACAAAGGAGGGGGAAGGACAGCTTGGACTGGACAGAATGCCACAAAGGAGGGGGAAGGACAGCTTGGACTGGACAGAATACCAGAAAGGAGGGGGAAGGACAGCTTGGACTGGACAGAATACCACAAAGGAGAGGGAAGGACAGCTTGGACTGGACAGAATACCACAAAGGAGAGGGAAGGACAGCTTGGACTGGAGAGAATACCAGAAAGGAGAGGGAAGGACAGCTTGGACTGGACAGAATACCACAAAGGAGGGGGAAGGACAGCTTGGACTGGACAGAATACCACAAAGGAGGGGGAAGGACAGCTTGGACTGGAGAGAATACCAGAAAGGAGAGGGAAGGACAGCTTGGACTGGACAGAATACCACAAAGGAGGGGGAAGGACAGCTTGGACTGGACAGAATACCACAAAGGAGGGGGAAGGACAGCTTGGACTGGACAGAATACCACAAAGGAGGGGGAAGGACAGCTTGGACTGGACAGAATACCACAAAGGAGGGGGAAGGACAGCTTGGACTGGACAGAATACCACAAAGGAGGGGGAAGGACAGCTGGACTGGACAGAATACCACAAAGGAGGGGGAAGGACAGCTTGGACTGGACAGAATACCACAAAGGAGGGGGAAGGACAGCTCGGAACTCACCATGAAGCCTCTGGATGACTCTTGAAGCAGTAGTAAGAGTTCAGAAGAACAAAGAGGTCCGCAAGAAAGGACGAGGTCCAAGAACACTGGAACCAGAACCAATACACAATCTGATTAGAAAACCCTTCTACTATACAGAGCATTCAGAAAGTATTCAGACCCTTGGCAACAACACTTGTAATTTAGCTCTGATGCCTCCCATTTCTCTGGATCATAGCTGAGATGTTTCTACACATTGATTGGAGGCCACCTGTGTAAATTCAAATGATTGGACATGATTTGGAAAGACCACACCCCTCTCTCTCTATAAAAGGCCTCACAGTTGACAATGCATACTGTATCAGAGCATAAGCCATGAGGTCAAAAGAACTTCCTGCAGAGCTCAGAGACAGGATTATTCCAAGGCACAGATCTGGGGAAGGCTACAAAAGAAATTCTGGCTGCACTGAAGGTTCCCAGGACAACAGTGGCCTCCATAATTCTCAAATGGAAGACGTTTGGCACAACCAGGACTCTTCCAAGAGCTGGTCGCCCGGCCAAATTGAGCCATCAGAAGAGAAGGGGCTTAGTAAGAGAAGTGACCAAGAACCCAATGGTTGCTCTGAGCTCCAGAGATCCTGTGTGGAGATGGGACAAAGTTCCAGAAGGACACCCATAACTGCAGCCCTCCACCCATATGGGCTTTATGGCACAGTGGCTGGCCAGAAGCCTCTCCTCAGGAAAGCCTGCTTGGAGTATGCAAAAGAGAAAATAAAAAATGAAGTTAAACAACTGTAGTTATTCGGCTGCAGCATAACACTGACAAAAGTGAAAGGGGTCTGAATACTTTCTGAATGCACTGCAGATATTACTACCCCCAGGTGTCTATCAATCATAGAAGAATCTGACACCTGTCGCACGTTGTCCTTCAGTGATTGGCCGATGAGCTGCAGAAGGAAATGAGGGATCTGTAGCTCCTCACAGAGGTCAGACAACAGGGCGGGTCACAGGCCGATGACAAGAGGTTACAGATTACACGAACAGCTGGGCGAAGGCGTGATACAGCTTCCAGCGACACCTAGACACACAAATCATACTCACATTGTTAGGATGGAAGGATTGGTGAGGCCACCATGAATGGTATCATCCTACAGAAAGGTATGCGGTGGGAAGGAATACACTGACCGGAGGATGGCAGTCTCGGAGCCGGCCATGGACTCTCTTCCTGAAGCTAGGGTCCTTGAGGAGCAGGAAGGGGGTACTCAGCTGGGCCACAGATGGGTCAGTAGCT
>NW_028319984.1:0-35000 GCF_062004578.1 Staurois parvus
AACTCAGCCATCAAGTGGTAGGCCAGGTCACATGACAGGGCGGGGTCAGCGCATGCTGAAGCGCACAGTGCGCAGAAGTCACCAACCGTCTGCAGAGTCAATAGCTAAAGACCTCGAAACTTGGTGTGGCCTTCAGATGAGCCCAACAACAGTGTAGAGAGCTTCATGGAATGGGTTTCCATGGCCGAGCAGCTGCATCCAAGCCTTACATCACCAAGTGCAATGCAAAGCGTTGGATGTCGTGGTGTAAAGCACGCCGCCACTGGACTCTAGAGCAGGGGAGACATGTTCTCTGGAGTGACCAATCACGCTTCTCTGGCAATCCGATGGACGTGTCTGGGTTTGGCGGTGGCCAGGATTATGGTACTTGCCTGACTGCATTGTGCCAAGTATAAAGTTTGGTGGGGGATTCTCTAGTTCCAGTGAAGAGAACTCTTAAGGAGTCAGCCTACCAAGACATTTTGGACAATTCCATGCTCCCAACTTTGTGGGAAGAGTTTGGGGATGGCCCCTTCCTGTTCCAACATGACTGCACACCAGTGCACAAAGCAAGGTCCATAAAGACATGGAGGAGCCAGTTTGGGGTGGAGGAACTTGACTGTCCTGCACAGAGTCCTGACCTCAACCCCATAGAACACCTTTGGGATTAATTGGAGGGCAGACTGTGATCCAGGCCTCCTCCCCCGACATCAGTGCCTGACCTGACAAATGTGCTTCTGGAAGAATGGTCCAACCTTCCCATAGACACCCTCCTAAACCTTGTGGACGGCCTTCCCAGAAGAGTTGAGGCTGTTATAGCTACAAAGGGCGGGGCCAACTCAATATTGAACCCTACGGACTAAGACTGGGGGGGGCCGAATGTGTATAATCTTTCCAACCAATAATTTACCATTTTTCTTTTTCAGTCTTTTTTTTTATTTTAAGTTATTACAGGAGAAAGATACAAATCGTTTCCATGCTAAGGGCTTATTTACACTAACAACAAAGACTGCCGCTCCTCCTAAAAGTGGTCCACGCAGTCAGTCAGTGAGGAGACAATATGTCACCCCTTAAATGTAATACGACTGTGCATTGCACACGGTTGCAGTATGGCCCCATTCCTTTGAAAGAGTTGCAGCTGGTGGGTGGTAGTGCCCACCGAACACGCTAGGGGGGTACAATTTCTCCTGAGGGCACGAAGCAAGGTGTCACAGCCAAAGCATGTGTACCATCAGTCTCCCTTGCTGAGTGGCTGCCCTGCTATTTTCCTCAATGATTACAAGACGTTCTCCGATTGGACAAAGTGGAGATTGTGACATCATCATCCTGCTTATCCACCTTCTCCAATCAGAGAATGCTTTCCATTCATTGAGGAAAATGCAAGGTATTCTCTGAATGGCACCTATGCCGAGAGAGTGACCTCCTGCGTTCACCTTGCAGCAGGGCAGCCATTCAGCATGGGACCCAGAAGCAGGGCCGTGGATAAGGGGGTGCCACCAGTCCTCCTGTACGGGGCCCAGGCAGCTGGGTGAATCGGACGAGGGCAGGGAGGGTGACTGGCACAGTGGGGGGCAATTACTGGAACCAATCCCCTGTATGGCTCGCTCTACAGCAGCTGAAAGCCTGCTTCTCTCTCTTCTGCTGGCTTTCAGCCGCTGCACAGAGAGCCATATAGGGGATCAGTTGCAGTAATTGCCCCCCCTGCAGCACCCATCATCCTCCCTGTACACCATACATTTCCCCCTGCTGACCAGTTCCTTCCACAGCACCCATCACCCTCCCTGTACACCATACATTTCCCCTTGCTGACCAGCCCCCCCCCCCGCAGCACCCATCACCCGCCCTGTACACCATACATTTCCCCCTGTTGCCAGCCCCCCCCACAGCACCCATCACCCTCCCTGTACACCATACATTTCCCCCTGTTGCCAGCCCCCTCCACAGCACCCATCACCCTCCCTGTACACCATACATTTCCCCCTGCTTGCCAGCCTCCTCCGCAGCACCCATCACCCTCCCTGTACACCATACATTTCCCCCTGCTGACCAGCCCCCTCCGCAGCACCCATCACCCTCCCTGTACACCATACATTTCCCCCTGCTGACCAGTTCCTTCCGCAGCACCCATCACCCTCCCTGTACACCATACATTTCCCCTTGCTGACCAGCCCCCCCCCCCCCCCCCCCCCCCCCGCAGCACCCATCACCCTCCCTGTACACCATACATTTCCCCCTGCTTGCCAGCCTCCTCCGCAGCACCCATCACCCTCCCTGTACACCATACATTTCCCCCTGCTGACCAGCCCCCTCCGCAGCACCCATCACCCTCCCTGTACACCATACATTTCCCCCTGCTGACCAGTTCCTTCCGCAGCACCCATCACCCTCCCTGTACACCATACATTTCCCCCTGTTGCCCAGGCCCCCCCACAGCACCCATCACCCTCCCTGTACAATGTACATTTCCCCCTGCTGACCAGCCCCCTGCAGCACCCATCACCCTCCCTGTACAATGTACATTTCCCCCTGCTGACCAGCCCCCCCCCCCGCAGCACCCATCACCCTCCCTGTACACCATTTCCCCCTGCTGACCAGCCCCCTGCAGCACCCATCACCCTTCCTGTACACCATACATTTCCTCCTGCTGACCAGCCCCCCCTGCAACACCCATCACCCTCCCTGTACACCATACATTTCCCCCTGCTGACCAGCCCCCTCCGCAGCACCCATCACCCTCCCTGTACACCGTACATTTCCCCCCCTGCTGACCAGCCCCCTCCGCAGCACCCATCACCCTCCCTGTTCACCATACATTTCCCCCTGTTGCCCTGCCCCCCCCCCCCCACAGAGCTTCCGGTTTCCCTCCTATCCTTCCCATCGGCAGCTGCAAGCACACAATAGGATCCTTCAGGATGGAGTGTAGGGGAAAGGTCTGGTAAATATGTCACATTACCAGCCCCTTCTTTTCTTGAATGAACACAATGAGTGATCGGTACCGATCACTTGCTGTACTCATTGATAACTGAAACTGTGGGGGTTGTTTTTAGGGGAGGGGGGGCCCTGTCAGGTTGGTTGTATGGGGCCCCCGTGGTTTCTAACAGCAGCCCTGCCCGGAAGACAGTGAGGATCATTGTAGCAGCAGCGGCTACAGCGACGATTCTCCACTTCCACAGGGATTGGTCAGGTATAGAATACGCATACCGCACTGCACCAATGTAACTACGCAGAAATGTCCATACCTGGAATTCAGCTTTATGGAAAGATTTTGCATCAGGATTTTACAGTGCTTCATAGATCCTTGTACACATCTGATGTTTTTGCATCTGCCAGGGTTGCCAGACTGCCATTTCGGTTCTGCCCTTCCAATCAACCTGGATCTAGATAGTTACTGCCAAGGTCCCCACCAAGAAGATTCCTGCACTGAGTGATGCATCCAGATACAGGGCTATATACTGTACAGACAAGAGGAGAAGGAAATGAGTGCTGAGTGATAAATAATAGACATGGACATTGATTGTATCAGAGATTCTCAGACCGGCCTCAGCTCACCTTTTGTTTTCTTACGTTTTTGGGGTTGCTTTCGATATGTGCAAAGAGAGATCACACAAATACTTATAGGTATAGCATTCGGCCCGGGTTCACACTGACACGGAGAGGAATTTGCAGCGTTTTCTGTGCGAATCACAATCGCACCCCGTTCATGCGAACCGCTGTGGGTGTGTATGTTAACAAAACCCTGAAATTGGTTCGCAAAACGCAGGGCGACAAATAGATTCGTATCGCATAGGTGTGAATACCATATGATCCGATTCTAGTGCAGACAAAAAAAGGGTCCTGCGCCTTTTTGGTGCGATTTGAGCCATACAAAATGTATGGGTCAAATCGCACCGCACAGAATTCGCATGTGATTTGTACAGGAATGCGGTGAGGTTCCCGTGCGAATCACATGCGATGTGCCGCACCGCACAAGTGTGAACCCGGGCTTGAAGTCGATTTTCCTTGACTAAAAGGCCTCGGTGACACCATATTCAACTTTGAATTGAAGTGAAGTTGCACGATTTCAAAGTCAGATGTCAGTGCGACTTGGACGATATCTGTGTGACTTTATGCGCAAATGTCTATGCAAGTCTTACCTAAAAATGCATAAAAAGTGCAATACATGCTTTTCTGCAGTGTTTCTATTGAAGTCTATAGAACCAAAAACTTTTTGCATTCAAAAAAAGTCCCTGACCCTTTAAAAAAAACGCACCGGGTGAAAACGTGCAGATGTGAACATGTCCCATAGGAAACCATGTTAAATGGACGGTACTGCGTTCCTGCAAAATGCTGCAGAAAATGCTTAGGTGTGAACCTGGGGCGCATTTTCACCCGGTGCATTTTTTGGAAAGGGTCAGGGACTTTTTTGAATGCAAAATGTTTTTGGTTCTCTAGACTTTAATAGAAACGCTGCAGAAAAGCATGTATTGCGTTTTTTATGCATTTTCAGGTAAGACTTGCATAGACATCTGCGCATGAAGTCACACAGATATCGTCCAAGTCACACTGACATCCGACTTTGAAATTGTGCGACTTCACTTGAATGCAAAGTCGGATGTCAGTGTGACTTGGACGATATCTGTGTGACTTCATGCGCAGATGTCTATGCAAGTCTTACCTGAAAATGCATAAAAAACGCAATACATGCTTTTCTGCAGCATTTCCATTGAAGTCTATAGAATGGAGTGTAGGGTAAAGGTCTGGTAAATATGTCACATTACCAGCCCCTTCTTTTCTTGAATGAACACAATGAGTGATCGGTAGCGATCACTTGCTGTACTCATTGATAACTGAAACGGTGGGGGTTGTTTTTAGGGGAGGGGGGCCCTGTCAAGTTGGTTGTATGGGGCCCCCGTGGTTTCTAACAGCAGCCCTGTCCGGAAGACAGTGAGGATCATTGTCGTAGCAGCGGCTACAGCAACGATTTTCCACTTCCACAGCGATTGGCCAGGTATAGAATACGCATACCGCACTGTAAAAAACTTTTTGCATTCAAAAAAGTCCCTGACCCTTTCCAAAAAACGCAGCGGGTGAAAACGCAGAGATGTGAACGTGTCCTATAGGAAATCATGGTAAATGGACTGTACTGCGTTTCTGCAAAATGCTGCCGAAAATACTTAGGTGGGAACCTAGGGCAAAATGTGTGCCTCAAATCGCACCGCACAAAATTCGCATATGATTTGCACAGGAAAGAGGTGAGGTTCCTGTGCGAATCACATGCGAAGTGCCGCACCGCACAAGTGTGAACCCGGGCTTGTTGTTGATTTTCCTTGACTCTAATGCCTCGGTGACTACATATTCGACTTTGAATTCAAGTGAAGTCGCACGATTTCAAAGTCGGATGTCAGTGTGACTTGGAATATATCTGTGTGACTTCATGCGCAGATGTCTATGCAAGTCTTACCTGAAAATGCATAAAAACGTACTACATGCTTTTCTGCAGCGTTTCCGTTGAAGTCTATAGAACCAAAAACTTTTTGCGTTCAAAAAAAGTCACAGACCCTTTCCAAAAAACGCACCAGGTGAAAACATGCAGATGTGAACGTGTCCCATAGGAAATCATGTTAAATGGACTGTACTGAGTTCCTGCAAAATGCTGCTGAAAACACTTAGGTTTGAACCTAGGGCAAAATGTATGGCTCACATCTCTGCGTTTTCACCCGGTGCATTTTTTGGAAACGCAGAGCACTGATGATCAGTGTGCCTTGATGATCTGTGTAGCCCCAGCAGTGCCACCTGTCAGTGTCCATCAGTGCCACATCAATGCCACATATCAGTGCCCATCTGAGCTGCCTTTCAGTGTCACCCATCAGTGCCAGTCAGTGCCACCTATCAGTGCCGCCTATCAGTGTGCATCAGTGCTGCCTAACAGTGCCAGTCAGTGCCACCTAACAGTGCCAGTCAGTGCCGTATATGAGTGCTGCCTTTCAGTGCCCATCAGTGATGCCTGTCAATGCCCATCAGTGTCACCTACCAGTGCCTCCTCATCAGTGACACCTATCAGTGTACATCAGTGCAGCCTATCAGTGCCCATCAGTGCAGCCTCATTAGCGCACATCAGTGAAGGAGAAAAATCACTTATTTACAAAATTTTATAACAAAAACTAAGAAAAAAACATTTTTTTTTTCCAAAATTTTCAGTGGTTTTTGGTTTGTTTAAGAAAAAATAAAACAGAGGTGATTAAATACCACCAAAATAAAGCTCTATCTGTCACAAAAAAAAAAGATAAAAATTTCATATGGGTACAGTGTTGCATGACCGCGCAATTGTCATTCAAAGTGTGACAGCTCTGAAAGCTGGAAATTGGCCTGGACTGGAAGGGGGTATACAGTGGGGCAAAAAAGTATTTAGTCAGCCACCAATTGTGCAAGTTCTCCCACTTATAAAGATGAGAGAGGCCTGTAA
This sequence comes from Staurois parvus, assembly GCF_062004578.1. Taxonomy (NCBI): domain Eukaryota; kingdom Metazoa; phylum Chordata; class Amphibia; order Anura; family Ranidae; genus Staurois; species Staurois parvus. The sequence goes on from NW_028319984.1 coordinate 6,422, forward strand.
TTGGCATCATAGGGAGACCTCAACTATGAGAGACAAAATGAGAAAAGAAAATCCAGACAATCACATTGACTAAATACTGTAAGTGCCCTGTAGGCGAGGGGTTAAACTTTGCCGCGGCATGTGTACAGCTGTGAATGGCTCCATCTAAGGAAAGGTTCACACCTATGCGGTTTGAGTTTGAGCTGTTTCTGCATTGCATTTTGGGTTTTTGCCGCTTTTTAAAATTTTTTCTTGTTGCTAGGCAGATTTAAAACTCATCAAAAATGCAGCAAAAACACATAAAAAAAATGTGGCAAAAACAGCAAAAACGCACTACATGCTTTTCTGCAGCATTTCCATTGAAGTTGGAAGTTTTTGCGTTCAAAAAAGTCCCCGACCCTTTCCAAAAACACACCGGGTGAAAACGCGGAGATGTGAATGTGTCTCATAGGAAATAATTTTAAATGGACTGTACTGCGTTTCTGCAAAATGACGCGGAAAATGCTTAGGTGTGAACATGGGGTAACTGTTCAGACGGGCAGTCAGAGGGTTTAAAACCGCTGCTCGACTACCAGGTTATATTGCCCCCCCCCCACCCAGCAGCACATATAACCAAGCCCTTGTTTCTGAATGTGACTAATGTAGATCTATGGGGTCTCCCTGTAACCGGCCCACAATCACGTTCAATGCACACGATTGCAGCATTTAAAGGGTCACACAAAACCTCTAAAAAATGCAAAAGCAAAAAAAAAGTGGCAAAACAACACTAAATGCTAGTACAAAAACACTGAAAAACTCACATTTTTAACGTGACTTTACACAGCTAACATTACCAGCGTCATTAAAACGCCCCCCCAGGGTGCATGGAGGCTGAGCCTGAAGATTTTGTGGGAGTATAAAAAGCTCAAACGCTGAAAAAAGTTAATGCAAAAAGTTTTTGACGTTTTTTTTTTTAAACAGCCAGTAAACCCCCCAGCATGTTATCCTGTGTCCATACCAGAGGCGGACTGACAACTCATGGGGCCCCCAGGCAATAGGAAATCATGGGGCCCCTTTGTCCTCGCCCGCACTCAAATCACACCCAAAAAAGTCTATGAAAGGTACCAGGGGCATCTCATGGGGCTCCCTACTGACCCCGTGCCCTCGGGCAATGCCGGAGTGCCTACATGGTCAGTCCGCCCCTGGTCCATACACACACAGACTGGAATCAGTTTTTGGACCTTTTTTTTTTTTTTTACCAAAATCAAAACCTCCAGTGTGCATGAGGGCTTATGCTGAAAAACGCGGCAAACTAGCGTTTATGGACTTTTTTGTAACAAAAAACGCTAAAAAGTACACAAAAAATACAGCAAAACGCTAATGCAAAAACACAAAAAAATGCTGAAAAACTCCTGTTTTTAATGTGACTTTCACAGCTAACGTTACCAGCGTTATTAAAACGCCCCCCCCCCCAGTGTGCATGGAGCCTTACATCCCCCTCACACTGAATGCGAATTAACATGCGATTTGCATGCCATGTGATTTGCAAATTGCATACCAAGTCACACCCTATTGTCTGCTATTACAGCGGTCATATAGGTGTGGTTCCGACTTGGTCGGATCCGCACCGATTTCCAAAGTAGTCCACGATGTCTATGCAAATCGCACCTGAAATCAGCAGTTAACCCAACTTTGAAATCGTGTGACTTTGCTGTAAGTCGCAGGATTTCAAAGTCAGGTTTGATGTGACCGGGGTGTTATGCTGAAAACGTGATAAAATGCGGCAAACTGGCGGTTTTGAACTTTTTTAACAAAAACCACAAAAATACAGCAAACCGCTGCTACACGCTAATGCAAACATGCTAAAAAATGCAGAAAAACTCCCAGAGCTTCACCAATTTCCAAAGTAGTACATGCACTACTTTTGGTGCAATTTGCATAGACATCTGTGTCGGATGTCTTGCAAATTGCACCTGAAATCGGCAGTTAATCCGACTTTGAAATCGTGCGACTTCACTGTAAGGCTACGTTCACGCCAGCGTTGTCAGCAGACGGCAGACAGGCGCTTGGGAAGCGTTTTTACCGTTTTACAAACGCCGCTGAAAATTCTGCACATTGCAGCACATAGTGCTGTTCACACGGGAGCGTTAGCATCGCGGCAAAACGAACGCCTCTGGTCAAGTCAGGAGGAGTTAAAGCCTCCTATTCAAGTCTATGGTGCCGCTCTGCAAATGCCCGGCCGGCGTTTGCGGTGCAGTTGGGAGGCGCTTGCAGAGCGTTAACACCAAACTTCATTAAAGGAGTTTGTGGGGCATTTTTAACGCTTGGCAAATGCCTAGCAACCTCCGCTAAACCACGCATGCAGCGTTTTTGGAGCGTTTGTGGAGCGTTAAAAACGCATCACAAACGCCGGACCAACGCTTGTCAAACGCTATAGGGACGTTTGACAAGAGTTGGAAAAAAAGTCAAGTCCCACAATTTCGGGTTTGATGTGACCGGGGAGTTATGCTGAAAACGCGGTAAAACGCAGCAAACTGGTGTTTTTGGACTTTTTTTAACAAAAACCACAAAAAAGTGCAGCAAAACACCCCTAACTGGTAATGCAAAAATGCTAAAAGCCGCTGAAAATCTCCCGTTCAGGGTGGACCGACCATTTGGAAGCTGCCCGAGGGCCCGGGGTCAGAAGGGGGCCCCATGAGATGCCCCTACTATCTTTTTCATAGGCTTTTTTGAGTTTGGGCAAGGACACAGGGGCCCCATGATCCCCTATTGCCCAGGGGCCCCATGAGTTGTCAGTCCACCCCTGCTCCCGGTTTCAACGTGACTTTACAAAGCTAACCTTACCAGCGTTATTAAACCCCCCCCCCCCAGTGTGTATGGAGCCTTACACCCCGGTCACACTGAATGCGATTTGCATGCCATGGGATTCGACGCTTTAACCGGGGTGTTATGCTGAAAACGCAGTAAAACGTGGCAAACTGAGGTTTTTTGGGCATTTTTTTTAACAGAATTTTTTTTCCCATTAAAACAAAATGCTAAAAACCACAATTGTGGAAAAACAAGGCTAACGCTAATGCAAAAACGCTGAAAAACTTGCGTTTTTAACGCGACTTTATACAGCTGACACTACCAGCGTTTTTAAAACGCCCCGTGTGTATGGAGCCTTGCCAGCGTTTTTACCACTTAAAAAAACAAACAAAAAACAAAAAAAAAACAAACGCTAGTGTGCATGGAGCCTGAAAAATAAGATCCATCAGGAAAGGGAGCGCCCTGCCCAGCAGGGAAAGGGTTAACCCTGAGGATCTGCACTTGCAGGACTGTCCCAGCAGGGGGCGCTCCTGCCATGCAGCCATTGCCTGACATTTGGAGTTGAGGGAGTGTAAAGAAAGTCTTGTAAATTCTCAGCCAACACCTAAATCCTGACTTGTGAACCAACCAGACCAGACATACACAGACAGAGGCAGAGGAGGGAGAAGGCAGCTCAGGTAAGTGGGGGGGAAGGGATCAGGGGGTTGTGTGTGTGAGTGGGGGAGGTAATAATGGGGGAAAATGTTTATGAATTGCATCATTTGCAGCACATGCACCAACCGCCAGGTCACATGTACGTGTATTTACCAAAATAACTTCTAGGAGGGGGGGGGAGCAGGATCCTGGGGTATAGGAGACTGGACAGAAAACGATTAGATTGCAAGCTCTGCAGACAAAGGGATACCCTGCACAGCCTGGTTGTCGCACGCAGTGCTCAGTTTGCCCCTAAGATGAGACACATGGTGGTTATTTGGCCGATCAGTACGCACTTTTTCGCCGAATAGCGTCCCCCCAGCGATATTTCAACGATTATTTCTTCCTAGTAATATATTGATGGGGGGTGGAAAAAAATAACAAGTCCGCTAAGTTCACCCAATAGGAAAAGGAATAAATGAGCGAATCCAAAAGAACGCTAAAGTCGTAGTCGATCCGAAGGATGCGATTATCTTGTATTATCGGTACTGGGGCCAGAAAACAAAAAATGGCATGCGACATGGCCAGCAGTAAAACGCAACTTCTGCGTTCACCGCCAGGCCGGGATGGTGGGATACGCATCTGGCCGCGCATACGCTGTTGACGCAAAGCATGCGCAATCAGCAGCACTCTGAACGCACTCTATTGCAGGCCATAGACGGGTCGTTTATCGGCCGAAAATTTAGTCCGCACGAAAAATCGCCCGATAATCACGCCGTTAGTGTGGCCAGTCCGTCGGCCGGTTTTCTCGGATCTCCTTATTTATTTTTATCGGTCATGCTGGAAAATCCGAGAAAAACAGACGTTTTTCGTGGACATGGGTGGCAGCATCGGCAATGGGGCCGACCGATTTTTCGTTTATCGGCCGAAAATTCGGCCAATAAACGGCCCGTCTGAGGCCTGCCTGTCGAAAATCGGCTGATTTTTCGCCCAAAAGATTAATCGGTTGATTTTCGCACTGTTAGTGGGTTAATTCGTCGGCCGTTTTTCGCGTTTTCTCCACTTTTGGTCATGTTGGAAAATTTGTGGAAAATGACCGATTTTCGCGGCAATGATGGTCAAATCGTACAATCGTTTTTATGAAAAAAATATGCGCAGGAGCCGCGACCTGGAAGGAACAGAAGTTTTATATGTTATGTGGGGAGAACTTTATGACTTGGTTGGCCGATTTTCGTAATAATTGGTGGTTATGTCGGTTTAACGAATAACCGATTTTTTGTTTATCGGACGAAAAAAACGGCTGGTTTTCGAGACGACTATGGCCTGCCTAAGGCCTCTTTCACATGGGAGGTTGTTCTGCCGCTTGTAAACGCATTTTTTTCATTTAGAAATTCCGACACTCCTGGCACAGAGATCACTTGCGTTTGTAAATGGCTTTTATCTGCATTTACGTGCGTCTGCGGTAGTAAATTTTTGCCATATCTATAGCAACTGTTTACTTATTTTTTTTCTTTGTACTGCGATTAACTGCGTTTATGTACAGATAGCGGCGGTACATCGCCCCTGGACGCCGTCAACTTTATTTTTTCCTAAACGTGTAAAAATGCATGTTATGAAAACGTTGAGAAACGCAGTGTGTGAATGGAGCCATAGGGATGCATTGTCTGCATTTAGCTGTGGTAAGTTCCTCTAACCGCCCGCGTGAGAGGGGCCTAAGTACTCAATCGCACTATTAGCGATGATCTGTTTGTTTGTTTTTTTACCACGCTTGATGTTTGGCGTGGTGAGTGGCGGTAAAATGCAGCACGTCTTTGTTTTTCTGTAGCAAATTGGATGTCGCCGTACAGTGGAGCACCGCATCGGTCTGCTGTTTAGTGACATGAAGTGTCGCAATGTGACATTGCAAATAAAGTTAAGAAAAATAAACAGGAAGTGCGCTGCGCTAAAAATGCGGACGGTGTCGCAGCCAGCGCTGTCACAAGTCTATGAGGTAAAATGCTGTGTATTACTGCGCGGCCTAGTATAAACATAGCCGTAGGGCTCATTCCCACCATGTACGCTGACCTGTGGTTAAATGCTGCGTATTACTGTGCGACCTAGTAGAAAAACGCCTGTCTGACGCTTTAGCGCACCACACTGTTTACTTTTCTTCTTGTTTTTTGAACCTTTATTTGAAGCGCACAAATTGACACATTATTCATTCATGTCACCGCACAGCAGCGTGGTGCGTTGCGCGGCTGTGTGTTGACATGCAGTGTCTTCCAGTACAATACGGTAAAATGCTGCGTCACCTCCAGGCTGTGTTGCACATTCATACATACTAGGGCCAATTTAGACAGGAGCCAATTCACCTACCAGCATGTCTTTGTAGTGTGGGAGGAAACCGGAGCACCCGGAGGAAACCCACGCAGGCACAGGGAGAACATGCAAACTCCAGGCAGGTGGTGCTGTGGTTGGGATTCGAACCAACGACCCTAGTACTGCCAGGCGGAAGTGTTAAACATTTAGCCACTGTGCCGCCAGTCACCGCCCTGCGTGTGAACGAACCACTAAAGGTGGTCACAGCATATCCGATCGTCTGACCGACTGACCTCCAGGGTAGCTTTAGGTGCCGATCATCTGTAAACAAAGGAAGAGAACTTTTCCAGCCGGCCAGGAAATTATTTAATGGCGTGCGTCTCAGGAGCGATCGTTTGTTTGTTGTTCTGTCATTTTGACATAAAGACAATGCAGTGACTAAAGGGGCGATTATTACTCAATGTTATGACGGTGAAAGGAAAAGGTTGATGTGAAAATTCCCTTAAAGGGATAGTTCAACTTCACCAAAGAACTGCCCCAGGTAAGGGGTGTCTGTGGATAAAAACATACTGTATGTCTTTGACTAATGTTGAATAATGTCTTTACTATAGGTGTAGGTCATTTACATACCTCATGAAGCCTGACTGGAATACTCACTGGATGTTGCTAGGACGTTGCTAAGTGAGGCCTAGTCATTACTGCTCACCGCCACCATCACAGGAGTGAGCTTTTTCTCTGATTCAGACCCCCTCACATGTTCTTCACCTCACCTCATCTCTGAGCTCAGCATCTGAAGGCTCACTCCTGTGATGTTAGAGGTGGAAGGAATGACTAGGCCTCACTTAGCAACGATCTGGGAGTATTCCACTCAGGCTTCATGAGATACGTAAATGGCCTACACCTAAGGGTCCTTTTACACGGGCGTTGTTTTTTTTTTTTTTTTCTTCAGTTCAGTCACATGTATTAAAGAAAATGATGAGTTAAACCCCCGGTTCACACCTATGTGGCTGTGCGGGCCGCGTTTTGCTTGGGCATGAGAGCCCATTCATTTGAATGGACTCCCGTACCCGTGATATGCAGGGAAAGAAGTCACTGCACTACTTTGGAAAACGCAGCCCGCACGGGAACCTCGGTCCTCAGTACGGTTGCATTTCCCAGTGTGGGCGGCGTGCCATTACAACTAATGGCACCCACCTGCGGGTCCACAATTCTCTGTGCGGGTGGTGCGGCTGCACGGATGTGAACCTAGGCTAAATCCGTTTTTTCATTCGTTTAAATCCATTTTTATTTCGTTTACATCCGTTTTTTTTCATGTGTTTTTTGATTCGTTTTTCATCTGTTTTTTTCTTCCGTTTACATCCATGTTTTCATCTGTTTACATCCGTGTTTTCATCCGTTTTACATCTGTTTTTTCATCCGCTTTACATATTGTTTTCATCCGTTTAGATCTGTGTTTTCATCTGTTTTTTCATCATTTTTACGTCTGTTTTTTCATCCGTTTTACATGTTTTTTCATCCGTTTACATAGTTTTTTCATCATATTTTTCATCCATTTTACATCTGTTTACATCCGTTTTTCATTCGTTTAGATCCGTCTACATATGTTTTCATCTGTTGACATCCGTTTTTCGTCCATTCCGTTTTTGTTTTTCGGGAGAGAAAAATAGGGTTTTCTTCCTTTCAAAAAAACGTTTACATCCGCAAGCCCATAGAAATACATAGGGGTCCGGTTTTCATCCGTAGACGGACAGATGAAAAACGGACATACGGAACGCCCGAGTGAAAGAGTCCTAAAGCAAAGGAAATATTCAACTTTGTCAGAGCCGCCCAGTTTGTTTTCGTCTATAGACACCTATCTTTCTAGGCAGTTGTTTGGTAAAGGTGAAGTAACCTTTTACATTTGTTGCAGCCTAAAATGAAAGTAAAAATGTTGATTGCAAGGAAGGGAGATAAGAGAGCGGATGGTATTCTGTAATGTCTGATCTTCACTGACCTCCAAAAAAACCCAAAAACTTTTACTAGCTGATTTTAAAAGACAATCAATTTAAAGGATCCCTGTCACATAGATCTCTGGGAACTGCCATTTTTGAGTCGGGGGCTTATGTCTGAAAAATACGTCAACCAAAAGATGTCTCGTTGCCAGTAGCATGAGTGTGCCTGAGTGTCGTTTCTGGAGTTCAGAGTTTACAATGACAACGCATGGAGTCTGATTGCTAAGGGCAACCAGGTATTCCTTTTTGTTGTGCTTTTAAAACATAGGAAAAATGCTTTTCCTTCAAGGAAAACTGCCATTTTTGAAGTTCCTCCTGAAAATGCTAGCTGCCTGGCTGTAATATGCTGATGTTTTGGCTTCAGGGCTTCCGGAATCCCTGACCTGGAACAAGTATAGACATAAGGAGTTCTGCCACAATTGGCAGCATGCTTGTTCCAGGTAAAAGATTCATGCCAGATACAGCCAGGCTTTTTAGGGTTGAGGGTAGCAATGGCCGCTCCCCGTTCGTCTCTCGTGACAGGGCCACTTTACCTAGTGCGGCAAACCTGACCATGACAGAAAAGGATCTTCCACCTTTGAATCCAAGGCAGAAATGACCGCTGTAGTGATTCTGTCCTGAGGGGACCATTTTCGGCCTCCTTGGAAAAATGAAACCAATATATGAGGTAAAATCAGACATTGGCAAAAACTGCCAAGCCCTGAGTCTCGGGCCCCAGGACCAGGGCTTGTGCAAAGAACTGCTGGGCCCCAGGACTAGTGTTAAAGAACTGTCGGGCCCTGGAACAGGTGTTAAAAAAATTGTCGGACCCCGGGATTACTGTTAAAGAATTGTTGGGCCCTGGGACTAATGTTAAAGAACTGCTGGACCCCGGAACTCGTGCAGAAGAACTGTCGGGCCCCGGGACTAGTGTCAAAGTACTGCTGAGACTCCTGCAAAAGAACTGCCAGGACCCATGTCTTGTGGCAAAGAACATGATGGCTGTCACCAGACTAGGAATCCGGGGCCTTGTGGTGCCAGACTGTTGGGGTCTGTGATGTGATGGCAGACTATCAGGAAACACGTCTTGTGGTTCCGCACTCTCTGGCCTTGGTTCTTGTGGCTCCAAACTACCTGGCCTTGGTTCTTGTGGCTCCAAACTACCTGGCCTTGGTTCTTGTGGCTCCAAACTACCTGGCCTTGGTTCTTGTGGCTCCAAACTACCTGGCCTTGGTTCTTGTGGCTCCAAACTACCTGGCCTTGGTTCTTGTGGCTCCAAACTACCTGGCCTTGGTTCTTGTGGCTCCAAACTACCTGGCCTTGGTTCTTGTGGCTCCAAACTACCTGGCCTTGGTTCTTGTGGCTCCAGTGGCTCCAAACTACCTGGCCTTGGTTCTTGTGGCTCCAGTGGCTCCGGACTACCTGGCCTTGGTTCTTGTGGCTCCGGACTACCTGGCCTTGGTTCTTGTGGCTCCGGACTACCTGGCCTTGGTTCTTGTGGCTCCGGACTACCTGGCCTTGGTTCTTGTGGCTCCAAACTACCTGGCCTTGGTTCTTGTGGCTCCAAGCTACCTGGCCTTGGTTCTTGTGGCTCCGGGCTACCTGGCCTTGGTTCTTGTGGCTCCGGGCTACCTGGCCTTGGTTCTTGTGGCTCCGGGCTACCTGGCCTTGGTTCTTGTGGCTCCGGGCTACCTGGCCTTGGTTCTTGTGGCTCCGGGCTACCTGGCCTTGGTTCTTGTGGCTCCGGGCTACCTGGCCTTGGTTCTTGTGGCTCCGGGCTACCTGGCCTTGGTTCTTGTGGCTCCGGGCTACCTGGCCTTGGTTCTTGTGGCTCCGGGCTACCTGGCCTTGGTTCTTGTGGCTCCGGGCTACCTGGCCTTGGTTCTTGTGGCTCCGGGCTACCCGGCCTTGGTTCTTGTGGCTCCGGGCTACCCGGCCTTGGTTCTTGCGGCTCCGGGCTACCCGGCCTTGGTTCTTGTGGCTCCGGGCTACCCGGCCTTGGTTCTTGTGGCTCCGGGCTACCCGGCCTTGGTTCTTGTGGCTCCGGGCTACCCGGCCTTGGTTCTTGTGGCTCCGGGCTACCCGGCCTTGGTTCTTGTGGCTCCGGGCTACCCGGCCTTGGTTCTTGTGGCTCCGGGCTACCCGGCCTTGGTTCTTGTGGCTCCGGGCTACCCGGCCTTGGTTCTTGTGGCTCCAGATGATGGCGCTTTGGGTCTTGTAGCGCCAGACTTTTGGTTTTGTGCTGGCAATCTATCAGGCTTTGTGTCTTGTGTGGCTGGATATCTGACGCCTTTAGGCACCTGACTGTCAGGCTCCAGGTTTTGTATTGCTGGATGCTCCGGGTCATGTAGCATCAGACTGTCCGCCCCGGATCTTCTGGTAAAGCACAAGCAGACCCAGGTCTTGTGGGCCAATGTAGACGAGACCTAATTATGAAAGTTTAGGGAGTGACACTCGAATGTCTTTCTTATGTATTTGGGGCAAATATTGCATTTTAGCAAATGATGCTCTTCAGCCTCGGGGTCTACAGGATTGAAATCCAGCGCTGAGACCTGTAGGGCATGCTGGAACTTGTAGTTCTCCAGCACCTAAAGGATCTCTGACATTGCATGTGGTTTCAATGACTTCTGGTGTATCTCTGACATATACCAGCTTGCCTCTTCGTGCTTTACACTGACAATGATCTCTTGAAGCGCACTTCCATAAGAACAGATTATTGCTGCCTTCCTGGTGTATGCAGATTAATAATGGGACGGTTATGTAAGAAGTGCCTGCACAGGCATGGCAGCTGTCTTCCTGCTGCTCCATCATGATTACTGATCATGTGACTGTGACAGCTGGGTGGCAGATGTTGAAGGCGGTCGCTGTCATTTCATGGTATGTATTCTGTATAATTCAGGTCTGTGTGGTGGGATTGAGCAGCAGATTTGTGAATGTGTGCCTTGTTTTTGGGGATCAAGCTTTAGGCCTTCATCGTTGCAATAGGGGTAAGGGGTCAACGCTGCTAGCAAGTCACTGGGGGCCTGGATTTCTGGGGCCCCAAAACCTTAAAGCAGAGCTTTACCCAAAAGGGGAAGGATTGTCACCTTTAGGGAGTGGGTACTCGAATTTGACAGGGGCCTGCTCCCACTTCCGGTCCGAGCCTGCGGCTCTCCAGTTGTTGCAGGACTACAAGTTCCATCATGCCTCAGCAAGTCATAGCTGTAACTGTCAGTTGTAATGTTGCAATGCCTCATGGGAAATGTAGTTCCACAACAGCTAGAGAGCCGCAGGTTGCCTACCCCTGGCCTAGGCAATCGGAAACGGAAGGTGTCCTCCCTCCCTCCTTCCCTGTAGTCTTTTGGGACACGTGACAGGTCCCAGAAGACTACAGGACCATTCATGAAGCGCAGCACTACTCGCGCATGCACAGTGGGTACCTGGCTGTGAAGCTGCAAGCTGTCACAGCCGGGTGCCCACACTGAAGATGCCGGCCTCCTGGAATACAGGATGGCTGGTGAAACGAGCTGCGGCGGGGGCAACGCGGGATCGTGGGACAGGTAAGTGGCTGTTTATTTAAAAGTCAGCAGCTACAGTTTTTGTAGCTGCTGACTTTTATTTTTTTGATAGGTCAAGTGGAACTCCGCTTTAACCACTTCAAGCCCGGACACTTTCACCCCCTTCCAGTCCAGGCCAATTTTCAGCTTTCAGTGCTATCACACTTTGACAATTGCGCGGTCATTGAAAAAATTTTTCATTTTGGTGGTATTTATTCAACACTGGGATTTATTTATTTTTTTTGCTATATAAATTAAAAAGTCCAAAAATTTTGAAAAAAAGTGTTTTTCTTATAACATTTTGCAAATAAATAATCTTTCTTCGTAAATCTTGACCAAAATGTATTCAACTATCTTTTTAGTTAAAAAAAAAAATAACCCAAATTAGTTTATAACCAAAAATTATAATTTTATTTTATTTTTTTATATTATTATGTTGTTTTGGGTTTTTTTTTTTAAACATATCGTCACCCTAGCAGTACAGTGTCACCATAGTGACACTACTGCTTGGGGGGGGTGATGAAGTTTGTGTTTTTTTTTCTTTTTTTACACTGATTCCTTTTTTACCCATAAAGACTGTAAAAGCAATCATTTCTCATTCTCTCTGGCTGCATTCCTGCAGCCATTGAGAAATACTGTGAGAGCTGTGATTAGTCACAGCTTGTCACATGATACAAGGTTGTTGTGAATAGCCTTGTACCATGTGATCTCTGTGATCATTCACAGATGTCACACGTAGTAAGCAATGAGGTCAGAAGTGACACCTTGCTTACTACTATTCATGTGATCACTGATTGGCTAATCAGTGATCACATGATCAGGACCTCACACAGAGGTCCCGTACAGCAATCGGTGTTCCTCTGTGTCTGGAGGAGTCAACGGGTCGCGCGCTCCCAGGCAATAGATGTGGGGGGACGTTTAGAAATGTCCACCCGCAGACAGGAAGTGGTTGAAGTGTATCTAAAGGAAAAAGTTTTTCTATGTAGATTAGGACAGAGTGGAGATGGATTAGAATCCCTGTCAATTTTTTTTTTTTTTTGCTGTCTGTGCCCCCATTAGGGAGATTCCCCCTCTCTATTTGTCCTGTTTGCCATTATCATTGAAAGTAAAATAAAATGCCACGTTTGGGTTGTCCTCCGAAAAGTAATAGAGGGGAAACTTTCCAATGGGGGTCCCCAAAGAATTCCCTTCATTTGCAGGAATTTCTTCTCACTGCCTGTTTTCAATATGGGATAGGAATTGAAGGGAAATCTCCGCAATGGGACACAGATGGCAACAAACGAAACTGCCGGGTTATACCCCTCCCTTAGTCCTCACGCACACGGGACGTTTTTACGGCTGTTTTTGGCTTTTGGCATTTTTTTCTACAGCCAGTAAACCCCCCAGCATGTTCTCCTATGTGTCCATCCCCGGCATGTTATCCTATGTGTCCATCCCCGGCATGTTATCCTATGTGTCCATCCCCGGCACGTTATCCTATGTGTCCATCCCCGGCACGTTATCCTATGTGTCCATCCCCGGCACGTTATCCTATGTGTCCATCCCCGGCACGTTATCCTATGTGTCCATCCCCGGCACGTTATCCTATGTGTCCATCCCCGGCGTGTTATCCTATGTGTCCATCCCCGGCGTGTTATCCTATGTGTCCATCCCCGGCGTGTTATCCTATGTGTCCATCCCCGGCGTGTTATCCTATGTGTCCATCCCCGGCGTGTTATCCTATGTGTCCATCCCCGGCGTGTTATCCTATGTGTCCATCCCCGGCGTGTTATCCTATGTGTCCATCCCCGGCGTGTTATCCTATGTGTCCATCCCCGGCGTGTTATCCTATGTGTCCATCCCCGGCGTGTTATCCTATGTGTCCATCCCCGGCGTGTTATCCTATGTGTCCATCCCCGGCGTGTTATCCTATGTGTCCATCCCCGGCGTGTTATCCTATGTGTCCATCCCCGGCGTGTTATCCTATGTGTCCATCCCCGGCGTGTTATCCTATGTGTCCATCCCCGGCGTGTTATCCTATGTGTCCATCCCCGGCGTGTTATCCTATGTGTCCATCCCCGGCGTGTTATCCTATGTGTCCATCCCCGGCGTGTTATCCTATGTGTCCATCCCCGGCGTGTTATCCTATGTGTCCATCCCCGGCGTGTTATCCTACGTGTCCATCCCCGGCGTGTTATCCTACGTGTCCATCCCCGGCGTGTTATCCTATGTGTCCATACATACATACATAGTCTGGATTCAAAGTTTTTTTGGCTGAGACGTTTTTTGGCTGGAAAAAAGCCAGGCTTGGAAAAGGCTTCCGTCTTGCCACTCTCCCCCATAGCCCAGACATATAAAGAATATGGGAAATTGTTGTCACATGTACAGGCATACCTCCATTTACGAACGCCTTGGTTAATGTCATTTTTGGTTTACGAATGAAAATAATTACTCCGTTTACAAATTTTTTTCACAATATGAACAGATTAATTGGTTTTCAGTGCATTTACAAATTTTTTTTAATCATGTCCCTGTACAGTATTTATACCTTTAAAGTGCACTTTATAAAGAGTTTTGAACAGATTAAAAGACTTTTTTTTAACTTTTTTTCTGACCTCTGGAACAGATTAATTGGTTTTCAGTGCATTTACAATTTTTTTTTTTTTATCATGTCCCTGTTCAGTATTTAGGCCTTTAAAGTGCACTTTATAAAGAGTTTTGAACAGAAATGAAGAAAAGTGAGGTTTTTTTTTTTTTCAAAAGTTTCTGGTGTTTTTTGTATTATTTAGCAAAAAATAAAAAAAATCAGTGGCGATTAAATACCACCAAAAGAAAGCTCTATTTGTGTGAATAAATTGATAAAAAGTTCATATGGGTACAGTGTTGCATGACCGCGCAATTGTCATTCAAAGTGTGACAGCGCTGAAAGCTGAAAATTGGCCTGGACAGGAAGGGGGTATAAGTGCCCTGTAGGCAGGAAGGGGGTATAAGTTCCCTGTAGGCAGGAAGGGGGTATAGGTGCCCTGTAGGCAGGAAGGGGGTAGAAGTGTCCTGTAGGCAGGAAGGGGGTATAAGTGTCCTGTAGGCAGGAAGGGGGTATAAGTGCCCGGTATTGAAGGGGTTAGTTAGTTGATGTGTATGGATTATTTTGGAGAATAAGGATATTGTTTTAGTGTCACTTTAAGAATTTATGTAATTTATATAATGAGGGATTTGAACTATCTAGGGCAGCCATATTACATAAATAAATGACATAAAATCCCTGCATCATGGCTCTATTAAGGTTGTATAAAATGAGATGAATTATTTAGGACAGACATATTACATGAACAGGACTGGCTTCTTCCTCCTTGGTAGTACTGCACAGAGATGGTGCCTGCGGTTCAGGTCTGATCTTTTCTTCACAGCCCACATATATTGCAGTTTACCGGTCCTTCGATGTGGCTGCATTCATTTTCTATTTGCCAGTTTTCATTTTCACCTGGTGATCCTGTCAATACTGCTTCCTGTCCAGGGTGACAATGCTCACTCGCTGCACTGCATCTATGGATCAACATTGTCCTCCTGGGAGAATAAGGACTCATGTACACTGCAGCTGATAAACTCACGTTTAGGAGCTGTTCTGCGTTTTTTCCAGCAGCCCCTGAACTCTCCCTAATGTTTTCCTATGTGTCCATGTACACATCTTCATTTACAGGCATTTGAATTTACAGTCATATTTTGAACGCAGAAAACTTGCGTTCAGCAGTTGATTTGATCAGCGTTTCAAACGCAAAACGCTTGTAAACACGGCAAATCACATTTAGAAGCGTTAGCGTTTAAAAATTTTTAACTCTTCCAGTTCCCAATGCTGTCCAGAGCCTTTTTTTCATCATGAAAAATGCATGCAAAGAGTTTTCAGGGTACTTAGATGGACAAAACACTGAACACAGGATGTTCCTACCAAGCTGGTCACACATTGTAATGACCAATTCACACCTCAGACCTCTCCCCCCTTGGAAACAAAAGATATGTTAATGACCATTCACACCTCAGACCTCTCCCACCCTTGGAAACAAAAGATATGTTAATGACCATTCACACCTCAAATTCCTCATGAAGACCTCCTGCCAGATGACCTTAACCACATGCTGCCCAGCCACTGTATAAATACGGCGGCAGGGCAGCACGGGCAGGCAAAACCACGTTTTAAAACGTGTGTTTTGTAAACAGGTAGGGGGTGCGCTTGAAAGAAAGCCGAAAGAAAGCTCTATTTGTGTGAAAAAAAGGACGTAAATTTCGTTTGGGTGCAGCATTGCATGACAGCGCAATTATCAGTTGAATTAGTGCAGCGCCGAGTAGCAAAAAGAGGCCTGGTCATTATGGGGGGTAAATCCTCTGGAGGTCAAGTGGTTAATGACTCCCTCCACCAGACACCTTTCCCACCCTTGGAAACAAAAGAAATGTTGAGCAACTCACACCTAAGCTAAACTCCACACATACTGCTGTCTCTGCTTCTACTCTCTGTGTTTCTCTGAAACAGTCTGAAATAGGTAATAATTTACCACTTTGCATTCTGGGCATTTGGGAGGTTCTCCTGTGCATATCTTTAAAAAACGCTTCTAAAAGCAAACGTGGCTAAACAGACGTTTTTTTAACCTACGTTTTCCAGCAGTTTCCATCGTTCAGAAGTGTCCCGAGTACATGGGGCCTAAGGCTGGCCATACATTATACAATTTTCTTGAGAATTGCTTTAGATTTACCAAAAATCATATAATATGAGGTCAAACCTAACAACACTTTTAATTGTATCCCATTAGGCAGGCCCTTGCACTACATAGTTGAAGGTAAATCTAAAGGAAATTGGATAGAAAATTGTATAGTGTATGGCCAGCCTAAGTGTGTTAGGACTACAGAACACCTTCTCCTCTCATTTCCATAACATAGAGGGACGTTGCTTTGTTGTTCACAGAGATTTAGGTTACATTAGCACAGTGGCTAGGTGGTTAGTACTTCTGCCTGCCAGTACTAGGGGTTGTGGGTTAGAATCCCAAACATGGCACCACCTGCCTGGAGTCTGCATGTTCTCCCTGTGCCTGCATGGGTTTCCTCCGGGTACTCCGGTTTCCTCCCACACTCCAAAGACATGCTGGTAGGTGAATTGGCTCCTGTCTAAATTGTCCCTAGTATGTGTATGCATGAATGTGAGTTAGGGACCTTAGATTGTACGCTCCTCGGGGGCGGGGACTGATGTGAATGTACAATATATATGTAAAGCGCTGCGTTATTTGATGGCGCTATATAAGTACCTGAAATAAATGTGTGGCTGCTGCTGTCATACCTCTGAAAAGCTGTTCACAGTCAGATTGCTTTTCAAAGGTGATGTGTTGCCTCCTGCCCACCTATTTTAACCCTGTAAATGCCACTACATTGCATTGCACATGGTCACAGGGTGGTTGCTGCCCATTGAATGTGACAGGGGTGTTAATTCTTGCTGTGGCATGTGTACACCCCCATCCGTGGTCTTTGCAGCTTCTTTATTGTGTTTCTTTATTGCAGAAAAGACATAGCAAGTCTCTTCTGCAATAAAGAAACTCCTGTTTGCGGTTTTTCATGATTTCCCTTTAGTTTAAGCTGCAAAGACCACGGATGGGGACCACGGATGAGGACCTCAGATGGGGACCACGGATAGGGACCACGGATGGGGACCATGGACAGGAGCAATTGGCCTACCAACATGTCTTTGGAAACCGCGAACATGCGTTTCTTTTATGCAGAAGAGATCCGCTATGTCTCTTCTGCAATAACAATCACTTACCTGCCCGCTTGCAATCTTCCATTGAATGAACACTGAGCTGCGCATCTACAACTCTGTGTGCATTCTTAGCCCACTCTGGCTGTGTCGGAATACCAGACTCCTCTGCACATGCACAGGATGATGTCATTCCGCCATTGGCCAATCAAGAAGATGAAATCCACCCAGGGAAGATGACAGCGGCCAGTAAAGAATTTAACGGCCGGATCGCTGGAATGAAAAGGTGAATATTTCTCTGGGTTTAGTTTCACTTTAAGGGGGAGCAGTTGTGGAGCGGTAAAAACGTGCCTCAACCGCGTAAATGAGCCTGTGAAGGGGAATTTAATTTTTTTTCTTTCCCTTCTTCCCACGCCCATTGAATCCAGCGCTGTCTGTTATAATCTGCCAGGTCTTATGTCACCATCTTCTCTTGGCTGTCTCTTCCTGGTTCTTGCAGCCAGACCCGTGAAGATGCGCAGCATGGTTTAGATTGCCCAGTGCAGTGCCGTGTGATAGATGGCCCTGAAGCTTCCTAGGGATACTTGACGTGGTACCCTAAGAGGCTGTGGACAGCTGGGGCTACATCATTCTCAGCTAGGAGAGATAGGCAGAAGATTCAATTATTATGTTAAGTTATAAGAAATATATAATAGATAATAGGATATGGAGATATACATTATATTGCCAAAAGTATTGGCCCCGCCCTCCAAATCATGTGATTCAGGTGTTCCAATCCCCTCCATGGACACAGGTGTATACAATCAAGCCCCTAGGCATGCAGACTGCTTCTACAAACATTGGTGAAAGAATGGGTCGCTCTCAGGAGCTCAGTGACTCCAAGCGTGGTCCCGTGATAGGTGGCCACCTGTGCAATAAGTCCATCCGTGACATTTCCTGGCTACTAAATATTCCACGGTCAACTGTTAGTGGTATTATAACAAAGTGGAAGCAACTGGGAACAACAGCAACTCAGCCACCAAGTGGTAGGCCACGTCACATGACAGGGCGGGGTCAGCGCATGCTGAAGCGCACAGTGCGCAGAAGTCGCCAACTGTCTGCAGAGTCAATAGCTAAAGACCTCCAAGCTTGGTGTGGCCTTCAGATGAGCACAACAACAGTGTGTAGAGAGCTTCATGGAATGGGTTTCCATGGCCGAGCAGCTGCATCCAAGCCTTACATCACCAAGTGCAATGCAAAGAGTTGGATGCCATGGTGTAAAGCACGTCGCCACTGGGCTCTAGAGCAGAGGAGATGTGTTCTCTGGAGTGACCAATCATGCTTCTCTGTCTGGCAATCCGATGGACGTGTCTGGGTTTGGCATTTGCCAGGAGAACGGTACTTGCCTGACTGCATTGTGCCAAGTGTAAAGTTTGGTGGAGGGGGGATTATGGTGGAGGGTTGTTTTTCAGGGGTTGGGCTTGGCCCCCTAGTTCCAGTGAAGGGAACTCTTAAGGCGACATTTTGAACAATTTCATGCTCCCAACTTTGTGGGAAGAGTTTGGGGATGGCCCCTTCCTGTTCCAACATGACTGCACACCAGTGCACAAAGCAAGGTCCATAAAGACATGGAGGAGCCAGTTTGGGGTGGAGGAACTTGATTGGCCTGCACAGAGTCCTGACCTCAACCCCATAGAACACCTTTGGGATGAATTAGAGCGGAGACAGCGAGCCAGGCCTCCTCCCCCGACATCAGTGCCTGACCTGACAAATGTGCTTCTGGAAGAATGGTCCAACCTTCCCATAGACACCCTCCTAAACCTTGTGGACGGCCTTCCCAGAAGAGTTGAAGCTGTTATAGCTGCAAAGGGCGGAGCCAACTCAGTATTGAACCCTACGGACTAGGACTGGGGGGCCATTAACGTTCATGTGCGTGGAAAGGCAGGGCGGCACAATAAAATATGTGTGTGTGTGTGTGTGTATATATATATATATAATATATATATATATATAAAATTGTTTTTTTTCCTTTTAACATTGACCAAGCACTATACAATCTGCACGATCTTCTTTAGATCTTCCTTGTAATACTATGTAGTATGATGGCCGGTTCACACCAGAACGTGGTGCTAGAAAAGCATGTTCTGTGAATGCATTCAAAACACACTGCCTTTGCAATCTCCTGTGATTGCCAATGTGTTACCCCCAGCTACATCACTAACCAATTAATTCTCTTTATTCCTCCGAAGACCTCCTGCTCTCTAGTTCCCTTATCACTTCCTCCCATTTTCGGACCTCTCCTAAACCTCTCCCATCCTCTGGAACTCCCTACCCCAAATTGTCCAACTGTCTCCTACTCTGTCCATTTTTAGACGATCCCTGAAAACCCTTCCTTTCAGAGAAGCCTATCCCACCTAACAACTGTACTTTTATTTTCACCATCAGCTCATTCCCCACAGTTACCTTTTGCATCACTTGACCCTCCCTTTTTAGATTGTAAGCTCCAAGAATCAGGGCCCTCTGATTCCTCCTATATTGAATTGTATTGTAACTGTACCGTCTGCCCTCATATTGTAAAGCGCTGCGCAAACTGTTGGTGCTATATAAATCCTGTATTATAATTAACAACACCCTAAACCAGTGTTTCTCAACTCCAATCCTCATGGACCCCCAACAGG
Organism: Staurois parvus; assembly: GCF_062004578.1. Lineage (NCBI taxonomy): Eukaryota > Metazoa > Chordata > Amphibia > Anura > Ranidae > Staurois > Staurois parvus. The sequence goes on from NW_028319984.1 coordinate 25,992, forward strand.
TCATGTTTTCAGGATTTCCCTCAGATGAAACAGCTGTGGTAATTACTAAGGCAGTGAAACTGATCAAATCACCTGTGCAAAATAATGGAAATCCTGAAAACATGACCTGTTGGGGGTCCATGAGGACTGGAGTTGAGAAACACTGCCCTGAACGCAGATCACCAATGCAGTACATTTCGATTTGGTGTGGTGCTGGTTTTTTTTTGTTTTTTTTTTTTTTAAACCACTTTACACCCGCCTGCAATGTACTGCAGATGGGTGGACACTGTAGGCCAGTGGTTCTCAACCTGTGGGTCGCGACCCCTTTGGGGGTCGAACGACCCTTTCACAGGGGTCCCCTAAGACCATCAGAAAACACATATTTCCAATGTGTAAAGAGCAGCTACTGTGTTGAAAGCAGCTACTCTGTTAAAAGCAGCTACTGTGCTGAAAGCAGCTACTCTGTTAAAAGCAGCTACTGTGCTGAAAGCAGCTACTCTGTTAAAAGCAGCTACTGTGTAGAAAGCAGCTACTGTGTAGAAAGCAGCAGTATTGGAGGTAAAACGACACTCATGAATTATAATTATTGGGTAAATAATTTTATGGTTGGGGGTCACCACAACATGAGGAACTGTATTAAAGGGTCACGGCATTAGGAAGGTTGAGAACCACTGATGTAGGCAAAACAACGTACGGGCACATGGCTGCCTACTTCCAAGTTTCAGTCGCACGCATGTGCCCCCCCCTTTTCAGTGGCACCCACTGTGGCTGCACACAGCAGGAGCCTGTAAGCAAGGCCTGGCTAATGATTCACAGCTGAGACCTGCTGATCGGCAAGGTTGATTGGCAAACAACACAGAGCTCTGTATAGAGGGAACGATCTGTAACTTAGGCTGGCCATACATTATATAATTTTCTTGAGATTTTTCTTTAGATTTACAAAAACCATATAATAGCCGGTCAAACCTAACAACACTTTAAATTGTATCCATGTAGGAGGGCTCTTACGCTACATAGTTGAAGGTAAATCTAAAGGAAATTGGGCAGAAATCGGACAAAAAATTGTATAGTGTATGGGCAGCCTAAGGGCTCATTCACACTTGGCTGCTTTACCAACGCTTGCCAAACGCCCCTATAGCGTTTGGCAAGCGTTTTTTAACGCTCGGCAAATGCTCCGCAAACGCCGCATGCACAGTTTAGCGGAGGTTGCTAGGCATTTGCCGAGCGTTAAAAACGCCCCACAAACGTCTATAATGCAGTTTGAATGGTGTTACCGCTCCGCAAACGCCCCGCTAACCACCCAGCCGGGCGTTTGCGGAGCGGCACCATAGACTAGAATATGAGGCTTCAATGCCACCTGACTCGACCAGAGGCGTCCGTTTTGCCGCGACGCAAATACTCCCGTTTGAACAGCACCATGTGCTGTAATGTGCAGAATTGGCAGAGGCGTTTGGGAAGCGGTAAAAACTCTTCCCAAACGCCTCTCTACTGCCTGCACACAACACTAGTGTGAACGTAGCCTAAGAGATTGTTTAGTAAAGCAGCACCTTACACACAGTACACTTGTTAGGCACACAGTTAACCCCTTGATCGCCCTAGATGTTAACCCCTTCCCAACCAGTCGGTATCAGTACAGTGACCGTGTGTATAGTATTGTCACTGATCACTGTATTAATGTCACTGGTGATGTCAGTTAGTGTCAGATTGCCTACCACACTCCTGCAGTTCCATTCTAAGTTGCTGACCACCACCATTAGTAGTATAAAACATTTTTAGAAATTCCGGTATATATACCATAGTTTGTAGAAGCTATACCTTTAATGCATTCATTGGGATTTATTTTTTTTTAAAGACATGTAGCAGAATACATTTTGCCCAAAACTTTGAAAGAAATTAGATTTTTTTTTAATTGGATGTTCTATACAAGAAAATAAAAAAATATTGTTTGTGTTTTTGTTTTGTGTTTTTCAAAGTTTTCGGTCTTTTTCTCATTTATATTTCAAATACCAGCAAAAGAAAACTTTTTTTTTTTTCGTGGGGAAAAGATGATATAAATTTTGTTTGCATGACTGTGTCACGAAGGGGATAAAGTCTTCCAGAGCTGAAGTGGTTAAATTAGTTCATGCGCTACTTTTTTTTTTGTGCAATGCGGTGTGTTTTTAGCCCATTCAATTGAATAGGCTGAAAATCTACTACGGGGAACGCACAGGATGGTGCACGGCATTCCTGTGCGATTCTGATGTGAACCAACCCTAAGGGCTTGTTTGGTTGGATACAAATGCAATGAATTGTTTGGGTTTTGAGTGTTTAAAGAGCAATTTATCACAGATCATGGTCATGTGAACTCTTCCCCCTTCCCTTACACACATTGCACATTCACTCGGCTTCCTTGTAGGAAAATCCGTCCACATTGCTCGGTGGATGAATCACGTAGGTGCGGCCGCGCAGTTTCCATCCATGGGGGTGTGGTGAGAGAGATGACTTGGCTGCTTCACATGTAAACATATTCAGAACAAGCAGACCTTTCAGACCCCCTCCTATCTGCGGTCCTCCCCAGCAGCCAACACTGCCTGGCAGGAAATCCACTCCTAATTGTAAACTGGTGCAGGAGTTGCATGATTGTGTTCCGGCATCGGCTTCTCCGGAGCTTAGAAGGTAAAAACTGCACAATGGGGGAGATTTACTAACACTGGAGCACTGGGAATCTGGTGCAATTGTGCATGACAGCCAATCAGCTTGTTCAGTTAAGCTTTGACAATATAACCTGGAAGCTGATTGGCTACCATGCACAGCTGCACCAGATTCTGTGTGCACCGCTTTTAGTAAATCTGCCCCAGTAGAAGTCACCATCTGCTAGACTTGTTCTGTAATGTTGAAGATGTTTTGTAACTTCTCTGAGCCACTTCTTATGAAGGAATGTCAGGAAGATGCCGCAACAATGAACCGCGTCCCGACCACGCTATAGCTAAAAGACGGCTACAGTGCAGTCGTCCAGTTCTGGGAGGGAGTCCATTAATGTCCACATAAGTAGCACTGAAATCCTAACCCAGCATCGGGGTGCCGCGGCAGCCTTGTCTGCTGCCTGGGATTGTCAGGGGTGCTGCGCAGCATTTGGTAGATTTTTGCACAATGTCATGCATTTCCATTGTTCAGGGAGGCCTTCCATCAGCAATATGGAAACGCATGACTCTAATCCAGGGTGTGCGCCATTCAGGGCAGCCCCGGCATTTAAAAGGAAGCAGTTTTTCTCCTTTTAGACCCGCGCTGTCTCCGGCCCACTGCCATTCTGCCCCAGCCGTCCTGTGGCGAAGATCAGATGGTAGGTAGGGAACTTCTCTGAGCCACTTCTTATGAAGGAATGGCAGGAAGATGCCCCAACAACTAACTGCTTCCCGACCGCGCTATAGCTAAAAGACGGCTACAGCACAGTCCTCCAGGTCTGGGAGGGAGTCCATTGATGTCCTCCCAGAACACCCCCCCCCCCCCACACGCGCGCGCTGTGGCACTTGACCGGCGTGCTCTGTGATCGCTGTGTCCTTTGGATGATCACACATCTTAGTGAAGGGCCAATCACAGCAGCCCTTTACCATGTAATTAGCTGTGTCCAATCACAGATGATCACAGTGTAAACACAATTGCCAGTTATTGACTTTTCCTTTCCTCAGGGCTGTTACAACTTGAGGGGAGGAGAGCCGGTAACCTGCAGGTGTGAAAGGGAACATCTACACTGATAAGCAGGGCAACCTCAACAGTGCCAATCAGTGCCACCTATAAGTGCGTGTCCATCAGTGCAGTCTCATCATTGCCCATCAGTGCAGTCTCATCATTGCCCATCAGTGCAGTCTCATCAGTGCCCATCAGTGCAGTCTCATCAGTGCCCATCAGTGCAGTCTCATCAGTGCCCATCAGTGCAGTCTCATCAGTGCCCATCAGTGCAGTCTCATCAGTGCCCATCAAAGCTGTCTCATCAGTGCCCATCACTGCTGTCTCATCAGTGCCATCTCATCAGTGCCGTCTCATCAGCGCTCATCAGTGAAGGAGAAAAATTAATTACTTATTAAATTAATAATTTTTTTCAGTTTTCTGTCTTTTTTCGTTTGCTTAGAAAAAAAACAGTGTTGATAAAATACCACCAGTAGAAAGCTCTATCTGTCTCAAAAAAATGATAAAAATGGTTTTTGGATACAGTGTTGCATGACCGCACAATTGTCATTCAAAGTGCAACAGCACTGAAAGCCTGGGCAGCAAGGGGGTAATGTGCCTGGTACTGAAGTGATTAAATCCACATAAGTAGCACTGAAACCCTAATCCAACATCTTTCAATCAGGGTGCCGCAGTAGCCTTGTGTGCCGCCTGGGATTGTCAGGGGTGCTGCGCAGCATTTAGTATATTTTTGCACAATGTCATGCATTTCCATTGTGCCGGCAGGCCTTCCATCAGCAACGTGGAAACGCATGACGCAAATCCAGGGTGTGCGCCATTCAGGGCAGCCCCGACATTTAAAAGGAAGCAGTTTTTCTCCTTTTAGACCCGCTCTGTCTCTGGCCCACTGCCATTCTGCCCCAGCCGTCCTGAGGCAAAGATCAGATGGTAGGTAGGTGGGGGGCTGAGGAGTTTGATATGAAAGGGTGTGAGGGGGGCGGGGGAGAGTCAACTAGGGCAGGCCATAGATGGTGTGATTTTTTTTATTTTTTTTCTCCCCTGCACCCCGTGAAAATCGCTCGATTTCTCCCCTTCAACACAGTCAGTATTGATAGGGCAATCTCTCCTTAGGAGCTCTTGTGTTCTCCCGGCGGGGGGGCGCAGGAAGCCATCCCTGGTGGGAAAACACGGTGGTTTTTGCTAGCGGCTGTACCCCCTGGCAATAGTCGCATGCCAAAAATCCGACATGATGGTTTAGCCAAAGTCGATCGATGGATCGACTTGGGTACATCCAGCCTGCCCATAGATGGTTAGAATCTGGGCCTGTCTCTGCTGGACCAGCCAAGAGTCAAACCATCGGCTGGCTGAAAGAGGGCTACATTCACATCTTGAGTTTGTAAATGTGTACAAAATTGCGCCGTTTTTTGTGTGCGTTTTTGCGCCATACACATAGGACAGCCCATTAACTTCACTGGGCTGCCCTACGAGCAAAGAACGCAGCAAAGTAGCTTTCTGACACCTTTGTTATATGTTGCAAGGAAGGGGAGGTGTGTGCCATCCATATCGGGAGAGCAAACTATGGTGACACCACCTCCTCCATAGATATAGTACAGTCAGTGAGCGTTGTCACCCTAGGACAGGAAGTATGTCACTGGCAGGATCGCCAGGGGAAAATAAAGGAAAAAAAGCCTGAAAAAAGGATCGTATTGTGCTGGTGATATGTAATCCGCACATTACACTCAATTCTCAGGCTGCATTTTTAGCAGCTTTTCTTTGGGCACTGCAAGTTCTATTTAGATGTGTTTTGCATTACATGCAAAGCAGGCGGAATGAAGCCTTCGCATTCAAGCGCATTTACTTGAACAGCAACGGCGAGGGGCTACGTTCAAAAACAAATACTCGGTGTGGGAGAAACTTTGAAACATTAGCAGTAAGGAGCATATTGATAAAGCTGGGAATCTTACATTCCCCAAACATTCACTGCAGGTGAATCTTCCAGGTTCATGTGTTTTACATGACAGCGATTGATTCACCTCCAAAGGAAGTTTGAACGTCACATTCACTGCTTTATAAAACATGCCCCTAGGGGCTCATTTTCACGGATGGCAAAATCAACATTTGAACTGTGTTTTTACCACCCTTAGCTGCCAAACTGAACTAATGCCGGCTATAGGCGGTTCGAAAATCGGCTGATTTTTCGTCCGAAAAAAAAAAAACGGACGATTTTCTCATTGTTAATGGGTTAATTGGTCGGCCATTTTACGGGTTTTTTGCAATTTGAGATTATCGGATATGTTGGAAAATTTGCGGCCGATTTTCCTGGCAATGATGGCAGAATCAGCCGATCGTTTTAACGATAAAAAATCTGCTCATGAGCCGTGCACCTGCAAGGGACAGAAGTGTGGGGTGAAAAATCAGCCATTTTTTTTTAATCCTTGGTGGTAACGTCGGCCGAACGAACGACCGATTTGTCGTCTATCGTTCGAAAAATCGTCCGATGTTCAACCCGTCTATGGCCTGCATAAGGCGTGCAGACACAGCATGTTGCTTTCAGCAGCTGCCAAACACAACCCATTCAAATGAATGGGGCCCACCGCTGCTGCCCTGTTGCAGCTCGGTGGGTCAGCATTTTGAGGATTAAAGCAAGCGGTGAGGAGGCAACGTATCACTTCCTCACCGCCCATCAAACGCCTCCTGAAAAGCGATCCAACACAGATCAATTGCTTTTCAGAAGAGTGGCAATATAGCTACACTTGTGAATGAGCCCTAAAAGTTAGATCTCCTACTATAACCCAATCACAGCCCTCCGCTCACATCATTGAGGTCTTTTTTTGAATGGCTGAGTTTGTTGTGAGCGAGCGTTGACGTCTCTGCCTTTGTGCTGAGATCCAGCAATGGATGCTGAGCTGCTGGGGACGGGGAGAAGAAGTGGAGGGTTATTTCCTGCCATCAGTGCCATGGCTGGTAATTAGATTTATTATCTGCTGGGGGAGGACAGGAGGATGACGCAAGGCACCATGGGACACAGGGGAGCTGTGATATTATCTGTGTCATTTATCACTGGAACACCGAGACAGAAGTGTTCATTAAATAGACGTCACACTGAAGTTTAATCTGCTTCCTCCTTTCCCCTCTCATTAACATGCTTTAAATAAAACCTTCCCGTTGTCATTACATTACTGTATCACCAGTGACCTCATCACTGGGTCTCTGTGCACCTCTATGTAATGCAGGCAGATCATGGCTGGTGGGAGGGGGGCTGTACATAGCTTCCTGAAAACATCACAGCACCCTGCCTCAGGAGTCCTCAGCCTGGTGCAAGCAGTGACTGCGGCCATAGTACAGGAGATGACCAGAGACTGTGGGCACAGTACAGGAGATGACCAGAGACTGTGGGCACAGTACAGGGATGACCAGAGACTGCGGACACAGTACAGGAGATGACCGGAGACTGCGGACACAGTACAGGAGATGACCGGAGACTGCGGACACAATACAGGAGATGACCGGAGACTGCGGACATAGTACAGGAGATGACCAGAGACTGCGGACACGGTACAGGAGATGACCAGAGACTGCGGACAGTGCAGGGGATGACCAGAGACTGTGGGCACAGTACAGGAGATGACCAGAGACTGTGGGCACAGTACAGGGATGACCAGAGACTGCGGACATAGTACAGGAGATGACCAGAGACTGCGGACACAGTACAGGAGATGACCAGAGACTGCGGACACAGTACAGGAGATGACCAGAGACTGCGGACACAGTACAGGGGATGACCAGAGACTGCGGACATAGTACTGGGGATGACCAGAGACTGCGGACATAGTACTGGGGATGACCAGAGACTGCGGACATAGTACAGGAGATGACCAGAGACTGCGGACACAGTACAGGAGATGACCGGAGACTGCGGACATAGTACAGGAGATGACCGGAGACTGCGGACACAGTACAGGAGATGAACAGAGACTGCGGACATAGTACAGGAGATGACCAGAGACTGCGGACATAGTACAGGAGATGACCAGAGACTGCAGACAGTACAGGAGATGACCAGAGACTGCGGACAGTACAGGAGATGACCAGAGACTGCGGACACAGTACAGGAGATGACCGGAGACTGCGGACACAGTACAGGAGATGACCGGAGACTGCGGACACAGTACAGGAGATGACCGGAGACTGCGGACATAGTACAGGAGATGACCAGAGACTGCGGACAGTACAGGAGATGACCAGAGACTGCGGACACAGTACAGGAGATGACCAGAGACTGCGGACACAGTACAGGGGATGACCAGAGACTGCGGACATAGTACTGGGGATGACCAGAGACTGCGGACATAGTACTGGGGATGACCAGAGACTGCGGACATAGTACTGGGGATGACCAGAGACTGCGGACATAGTACAGGAGATGACCGGAGACTGCGGACACAGTACAGGAGATGACCGGAGACTGCGGACATAGTACAGGAGATGACCAGAGACTGCGGACAGTACAGGAGATGACCAGAGACTGCGGACACAGTACAGGAGATGACCGGAGACTGCGGACACAGTACAGGAGATGACCAGAGACTGCGGACACAGTACAGGAGATGACCAGAGACTGCGGACACAGTACAGGAGATGACCAGAGACTGCGGACACAGTACAGGAGATGACCAGAGACTGCGGACACAGTACAGGAGATGACCAGAGACTGCGGACACAGTACAGGAGATGACCAGAGACTGCGGACACAGTACAGGAGATGACCAGAGACTGCGGACCTTTGGGGAGGGAGGGGGCGCTGGTACCTGAATTTGACAGGTACCCGCTCCCACTTCCACGGAGTTGTCGTCCCTTTAGTGTGGGCTCTCGGCTGTGACAGCAGGGTGCCCAGTGCGCATGTGCGAGAAGCGCTGCAGTTTGTGATTGGTCTGGCGTCTTCTGGGACCTGTCATGTGTACTATTCACAAAGCACAGCGCTTCTCGCACATGCGCACTGGGCACCCTGCTGTCACAGCCGAGAGCCCACACTAAAGGGACGACACGGGAAGCCTTCGCAGCGCTGGACCTAGGAACAGGTAAGGTTCTGCTGCAGAGAAGAGACGAGCGGCCGGCCCGATATTCTGACACGGCGGCAGGAATACCAGACCGGCCACTCCATATTCGCTCCATGAGACGCACTGACATTTTCCCCCCTTTTTTTGGGGGAAAAAAGTGAGTTTTATGGAGCGAAAAATACAGTATATTTTATTTTTTTACTATTTTGGGCCAGTTTTCCTTTGATAATAAAAAAAAAATCAGGAGATCTCCATTACCATTTACCACCAAATGAAAGCCCGATTTGTCCTGAAACAAATGCGGCATAATCCACCTGGATACACAAAGTAG
>NW_028319984.1:40000-80000 GCF_062004578.1 Staurois parvus
AAGAACACTCTCCAGGAGGTAGGTGTATGCGTGTCAAAGTCACCAATCAAGAGAAGACTTCACCAGAGTGAATACAGAGGGTTCACCACAAGATGGAAACCATTGGTGAGCCTCAAAAACAGGAAGGCCAGATTAGAGTTTGCCAAACGACATGTAAAAAAGCCTTCACAGTTCTGGAACAACATCCTATGGACAGATGAGACCGAGATCAACTTGTACCAGAGTGATGGGAAGAGAAGAGTATGGAGAAGGAAAGGAACTGCTCATGATCCTAAGCATACCACCTCATCAGTGAAGCATGGTGGTGGTAGTGTCATGGCGTGGGCATGTATGGCTGCCAATGGAACTGGTTCTCTTGTATTTATTGATGATGTGACTGCTGACAAAAGCAGCCGGGTGAATTCTGAAGTGTTTCGGGAATATTATCTGCTCATATTCAGCCAAATGCTTCACAACTCATTGGACGCTTCACAGTGCAGATGGACAATGACCCAAAGCAGACTGCAAAAGCAACCAAAGAGTTTTTTAAGGGAAAGAAGTGGAATGTTCTGCAATGGCCAAGTCCATCACCTGACCTGAATCCGATTGAGCATGCATTTCACTTACTGAAGACAAAACTGAAGGGAAAATGCCCCAAGAACAAGCAGGAACTGAAGACAGTTGCAGTAGAGGCCTGGCAGAGCATCACCAGGGATGAAACCCAGCGTCTGGTGATGTCTATGCGTTCCAGACTTCAGGCTGTAATTGACTGCAAAGGATTTGCAACCAAGTATTAAAAAGTGAAAGTTTGATTTATGATTATTATTCTGTCCCATTACTTTTGGTCCCTTAACAAGTGGGAGACACATGTGTAAACTGTTGTAATTCCTACACCGTTCACCTGATTTGGATGTAAATACCCTCAAATTAAAGCTGACAGTCTGCAGTTAAAGCACATCTTGTTAGTTTCATTTCAAATCCATTGTGGTGGTGTATAGAGCCAAAAATTTTAGAATTGTGTAGATGTCCCAATATTTATGGACCTGACTGTATATATATATATATATATATATATTTGTGTTCAAAATAATAGCAGTGTGTTGAAAAAAGTGAATAAAGCTGAAAATCCTTCTAGTAGCTTTTATTTCCATCCACACAAATGCATTTGGAACACGACACATTCTATTCCAAATCAAAACATGAAGAAAAATACATCAAATTTGTGTTGTTCCTCTAAAAAAAAATTGAAGAAAAGTGAATATTAGACGGTTCAAAAAAATCGCAGTGTTTGTATTCTTCTTTACAAACTCAAACATTCACTATATAAACTGAGAAATGTTTGAAGATGTTGCTTTCCTTTGAATGACTTCATGAATATTTGGTTGTAGTCGCACTGTTTCTGAGAACTGCTGTACATCTGTGTTGCATGGAGTCACCCAACTTCTGGCCCCTGTGATCAGGTATTCCAGCCCAGGATGATTGGACCACATTCCACAATTCTTCTCGATTTCTTGGTTTTGCCTCAGAAACAGCATTTTTGATGTCACCCCACAAGTTTTCTATTGGATTAAGATCCGGGGATTGGGTTGGCCACTCCATAACGTCAATCTTGTTGGTCTGGAACCAAGATGTTGCACGTTTACTGGTGTGTTTGGGGTCATTGTCTTGTTGGAACACCCATTTCAAGGGCATTTCCTCTTCAGCATAAGGCAGCATGACCTCTTCAAGTATTCTGATGTATTCAAACTGATCCACGATCCCTGGTATGCGATAAATAGGCCCAACACCGTAGTATGAGAAACATCCCCATATCATGATGCTTGCACCACCATGCTTCACTGTCTTCACAGTGTACTATGGCTTGAATTCAGTGTTTGGGGGTCGTCTGACAAACTGTCTCCGCCCACTAGACCCAAAAAGAACAATCTTACTTTCATCAGTCCACAAAATGTTGCGCCATTTCTCTTTAGGCCAGTCAATGTGCTCTTTGGCAGATTGTAACCTCTTCAGCACATGTCTTTTTTCCAACAGTGGGACTTTGCGGGGACTTCTTGCAGATAGCTTGGCTTCACATAGGTGTCTTCTAATTGTAACAGTCCTCACAGGGAACGTCACACCTTCTTTCATCTTCCTGGAGCTGATTGTTGGCTGAGTCCGCGCCATTTTGGCTATTCTTCTATCCATTCGAATGGTAATTTTTCGCTTTCTTCCACGTCTTTCAGGTTTTGGTTGCCATTTTAAAGCATTTGCGATCATTTTAGCTGAGCAGCCGATCATTTTCTGCACTTCTTTATATGTATTCCCCTCTCCAATCAACTTTTTAATCAAGGTACGCTGTTCTTCTGAACAATGTCTGGAACGACCCATTTTCCTCAGAATTTCAGAGAGAAATGCACTGTAACCAGCATGTCCAACATTTGCTGCCTTCCTTCTTTAAATAAGGGCAATAATTGCCACCTGTTTTTCAAAGAATGAATGACGTCACTAATAGAACTCCACACTGCTATTATTTTGAACACGCCCCTTTCAATAAGTGATTCAATTACACAGAATCAGCAGCATGCATGTCATAACTGTTGGGTCTGTTGGATTTCTATTACTCTACTACACCTGCTAGTAAATTATTTGCCATGTAGAAATATAATTTCTTCCAAAAACAGTGATTGATCCGGTTAGTGATGTCTGACTGCTATTATGTTGAACACAACTGTATGTGAGAGATAGGAATCGATGTACCAGCAGCCTGAATGCGCTTGTTACTGGGTCAGGTTAATTACGCAATTAACCCTTCACACTGCCACCACCTCCTTTTTGTACAGAGAAAGAGGAAACGTGGCAATACCAGCAATAAAACTATGATGGTTGAGATAATCGTCTGTATAACAAGGTCACCGCATACTGGTTATACAGAGGGTTAAACAAACACAGTAGCGCTTTTTTAGAGGCAGGAATGAAGAAATTGCAATAAAGAGCTATAGAAACAGTTCAACACTTTCAGAAGGAAAGATTTATTACTAAAAGGTCAAAAGGGTGCAATAAAAATATTTACAGAAAAAAGATGTAACCAATATATATATATATAAATATTATACAGAGAACAACAGCACAGCAAAGAGGTAACAGAAAGGAGGTTAAAGGGTTAAAGTACTTGCCAATCAGCCTTGGGATTGCAGATCAAGTTTCAGAGCAAAAGGGCACCTCTCCCAAGTTGGTTCTTATGTTAAAAGGGAGAATTCTTCAACTTCTTCTCTTAGGCCTGTCTCTAAAGCCAAGGACCAATGCCTCTTTTAGGGAGGGATCGTCTGGGCGGATACCTAAACTAGAGCCAAAATCTCTCATAGTTCATATTTTGCTCATAACTTTTCCCTATGCATAAGTGACATTCCACTCGCAGGTAGATTACTATGCAGACGCTTCTGAGGAACGGTTAGGTATGAAATATAACATACAAACTTGCATGGTTCCAGAGATATAATTCTCTGCTTTCCTAGGTCTTCCAGTCAGGGAGTGTGACCTATCAAACAATTTATCTTCTCCAAGCCGAAGATATGCCTGGTTTTTATGTAAGTCTCTCATATTCCAAGATATGAGACACAGGGAAAAAAATGGATTTTAAAAGTGTTATCTAGTCTCCTACTCCTTCGGAATGTGTTTGAACTCAGGGGAAGGCTTGGGTTATCTTTTACAATGTGGAAGATTGCACAGGTTCTTTGGACAGCGAGGCCCCAGCTCCCTTGTGGGTTTTATAGCTCGGGGCTTCCTGCTGTGCTCTGGCCTCCTGTGACACTGCCAACACACAGGCCATGTGTCACTGTGGCTGAACAGAGAGGAAGAATGAGGGGGATATGTTTGTACAAGATGAAGGATCCTTTGCCAAGATGGAGATTGGAGCCAAAATAGTTGAACTGCGTCCATCTCTGTGGGCATGATTGCTACACCCTCATGCATCTCAGCCCGCAGCACGATTGCGAGTACAGGAACAGCAGGGAATTTGCATGGTCAAAAAAATTGCGGTTTCCCTGCAGCTGCATTATCAAAATGGTGAATGCACTTTGTTGGTGCGGAAACGCAGGCACAGCAGCCCATTCGAATGAATGGGCTGCCATGCCCAAGCAAACATGGACTGCACATTTGAGTTTTACCGGTGTTGTGTTTAGCCTATTTCAGATACTCGCCTACCCCGCAGATCCAACGCCGTCCAGCTAGAATCCTCTTCTCTACTGGCTGCACTCAGTCCTGCGCCATGTTTTGCTGTGAGATCATTGATGGGCTGCAGGCTGTTCTGGATTCTTTAGAAAAAATAAAAGGGGGGATTAAAAAGAAGACAAAAAACGCTGTCCATGCACTGGACTGTAGGAGGGATGGAGAGGAGGGATCATGCTGCAGAGGGTGAAGGTCTGCTTTATGGCCCCCTGCACACAGGGCTATCTAAGTGCAGTGTGCCCCTCCCGGCATTTTAGTGTGCTTGGGGGGGGGGGGGGGGGACAGATGCAGCGGCCAGCCCCTTTTCTGGACAGGGCTAGTAGCAGTACCAAGTAGTACTCATGTTTGGGGTTTTGTGCATTTGTGTGTGTGTGTGTGTGTGTGTGTGTGTGTGTGTGTGTGTGTGTGAGAATCCCTGGTTGTCACCAGCACTAGTGTCTCCCAGTGGACTCAGGTTTGTGCTCCACATCTGCCAAGTTGAATATATATTGGTCGATGGCCCTTATGAAGGATAATATGAAGAGGTAGATTTTATCATGACACCAAATCCCAACACTTCCATGTATATTGGTCTATGACCCTTATGAAGGATCCTATGAAGAAGAGGCAGTTCGTAGGGTGATGGTGATGATTCCAAATCCCAACACTTCCATGTATATTGGTCTTCGACCCTTATGAAGGATCCTATGAAGAAGAGGCAGTTCGTAGGGTGATGATGATGACTCCAAGTTCCAACATTTCCATGTATATTGGTCTATGACCCTTATGAAGGATCCTATGAAGAAGAGGCAGTTCGTAGGGTGATGATGATGACTCCAAATCCCAACACTTCCATGTATACTGGTCTGCAACCCTATTGAAGGATCCTATGAAGAAGAGGCAGTTCGTAGGGTGATGATGATGACGTCAAATCCCAACACTTCCATTTCTTAGATTGTAAGCTGCAAGGATCAGGTCCCTTCTATCCCTCTTGTAATGAACTGTATTGTTGCTGTATTGTCTCCCGTTATATTGTAAAGCGCTGAGCAAATTTTTGGCTCTATATAAATCCTGTATAATAACAATGTATATTGGTCTACGACCCTTATGAAGGATCCTATGAAGAAGAGGCAGTTCGTAGGGTAATGATGATGACGCCAAATCCCAACACTTCCATGTATATTGGTCTATAACCGTTATGTAGGATCCTATGAAGAAGAGGCAGTTTGTAAGGTAATGATGATGACGCCAAATCCCAACACTTCCATGTATATTGGTCTACGACCGTTATGTAGGATCCTATGAAGAAGAGGCAGTTCGTAGGGTGATGATGATGCCAAATCCCAACACTTCCATGTATATTGGTCTACGACCCTTATGGAGGATCCTATGAAGAAGAGGCAGTTTGTAGGGTGATGATGACGCCAAATCCCAACACATCCATGTATATTGGTCTATAACCGTTATGAAGGAACCTATGAAGAAGAGGCAGTTTGTAGGGTAATGATGCCAAACAGTCCCATATAATGTAGAGATTTACATGACCCGCTATGGAATCCTGTCTCGTTATACAAGATTTTGGGGATATTTTCACTTAGGACACTTAGGTGAGATTGATCAATATTTTTCTTCTGGGAAGTGCTTACCTTGGAGTTATATGCTATGAAACTTTGGTTACCCTGTGGGCTTGTTCACACTAGCCTGTCCACAGCTCCCTCCTTAGGTGCACAGGTAGTGGTCGGGGAAGTGCGCGTCAGGGAATGATACACTTTGTAGTTTATAGAGGGCATAGCAGATGCCGAGCGTGACCCATTCAAGTTGTGACGGGATTGAAGGGGTTAAAGCAGGCAGTGGGGAGGAGATACAAGACCTTCTCACTGCCAGTCAAATGCTCTGTGAATAGTCATCTGAATGCGTATCGCTCTACAGAGATCAAAACGTGTTAACAAGCCCTTCCGGTCATTCTTCATTATATGGGATCGTTCCCCTGTACACTATTACCAGTAAAACTGGTCTGATTACACGTTCCAACAGAACAGGGTGGTGTTGGTTATGCAAAGTGTTTCAGTTGTGCGTTATCATCACTGTTTCAATTGCCTAATCGATTCTATTTACTATACAAACAGTGGCATTTCACATCTGTCAGCAATACTAGGAGACGTTATCCCAGAACCTACTTTTGTAGTTATTGGGATCCATTCTTTCATGGGGGTCCAAGTATAAAAAAAAAAAATAGTTGGATGAATGTCACAAGTATTCCCCTACCCCTGACGAATGCTAGCATATTTTGCCTAATAGGTTGATTTCCAATTATCTGCAGCTCCATCTAGTGGCCATAATGCTGTATTTGCCGGATTGAGGTATTTCACAAAATGATGGATATTATGGCCACTAGATGGAGATGACAAATTTAGGCATTTTGAGCAGGGTATGGCCAGAATATGTGAGGGCTGGGCAAATGCTTGTATGTGAACGCATGGCTCAAATGTTCATCTCACCTGAGGGATTTTTTTTATATGGTTATGAACATCTGATAAAGCCAAAACGTTTTGGGGGAAAAAGTCTCCCCCTTCTTTAAGGCTGTTAACTAAATCATTACAAAATGCACTAGGGGACCTGTGTTATGCAGGCCATAGATGGGGAGAAAAACGGCAGATTTTTCTTTTAAAAAACAAAAAATCGGTCGTTCAAGTGGCCGACGTTACCATCAATGGTAAAAAAAATCGGCCGATTTTCATCCCGTCTAGAGCCGGCAAAAAGTGTCCCTGCAGAGAGCTCTGCTATTTCTTTGACAGTTCTCTGACAGTTCCTTGACATTTACAGAGGTTGCAACAATGTATCTATTTGTTTCCATTTAGGATACAGATGTTTTTATTCAGAAACAAATAGATACAATGTTGCAACCGCTGTAAATGTCAAGGAACTGTCAGAGAACTGTCAGAAATAGCGGAGCTCTCTGCAGAGACACTTTTTGCTGGACTGGAATTCCTCTTATTTTCATCCTACTTCTTCTTCTTCATCCTCATCCTCATCCTCTTCTTCTTCATCCTTATCCTCTTCTTCTTCATCCTTATCCTCTTCTTCTTCATCATCCTCTTCT
This sequence comes from Staurois parvus, assembly GCF_062004578.1. Lineage (NCBI taxonomy): Eukaryota > Metazoa > Chordata > Amphibia > Anura > Ranidae > Staurois > Staurois parvus. Next base: position 47,262 of record NW_028319984.1, read on the forward strand.
TCTTCTTCTTCATCCTCTTCTTCCTCATCCTCTTCTTCATCCTCATCCTCTTCTTCTTCTTCATCCTCATCCTCTTCTTTCCTCTTCTTCTTCATCCTCTTCTTCTTCTTCTTCACCCTCTTCTTCTTCTTCTTCTTCTTCATCCTCAACCTCTTCTTCATCCTCATCCTCATCCTCTTCTTCATTCTCATCCTCTTCTTCTTCATCATCATCCTCCTCCTCTTCTTCTTCTTCCTCATCCTCATCCTCTTCTTCTTCTTCATCCTCATCCTCTTCTTCTTCATCCTCTTCTTCTTCCTCATCCTCATCCTCTTCTTCTTCTTCTTCATCCTCTTCTTCTTCCTCTTCTTCTTCCTCTTCTTCATCCTCTTCCTCTTCTTCTTTTTCTTCTTTTTGTCTTCCTCTTGCAGGTCACTGCTAATGCGCAGATTTTTTATCGGTAAAAAATCGGCCGATTTGCCCACTAATTGCCGCGAAAATCGGCCGATCGGCAAAATCGGCCGATTTTTTTCCAACTTTACCGAAAAAAAAAAACGGCCAAAATACCGAAAAACGGCCGACCAAATCGCCCACTAACGATCCGAAAATCGGCCGATTTTATTTTCGGCCGAAAAATCGGCCAATTTTCGACCCATTTATGGCCTGCATTAGGGCTTAATGAAGACAGGTCTCTTGACTTCACAAAAGGCTTCCAGCTGAGCAAACAAAAGGCAAATGATTGTGAAATACATACAACGTTTTTATATACACTGTTTTGCCAAAAGTATTGGCCCAGCCCTCCAAATCATTATAGTCAGGTGTACCAATCACCTCCATGGCCGCAGGTGTATAAAAATCAAGCACCTAGGCATGCATTCTTCTTCAGGGAATCCTACCCCACCTCCACCTAAGAACTGTACTTGAAACCCCTACACCAGATCATACCCCACAGCTATCACCTTTTGTATCACCTCCCTCTTCCTTTAGATTGTAAGCTCCACGAGCCGGGCCCTCCTATTCCTTCTGTACTGAAATGTAATGTAATTGTACTGTCTCCCTTATATTGTAAAGCGCTGAGCAAACTGTTGGCGCTATATAAATCCTGTATAATAATAATGCAGACGGCTTCTACAAACATTTGTGAAAGAATGGGTCGCTCTCAGGAGCTCAGTGACTCCAAGCGTGGTCCCGTGATAGGTGGCCACCTGTGCAATAAGTCCATCCGTGACATTTCCTGGCTACTAAATATTCCACGCTCAACTGTTAGTGGGATTATAACAAAGCTGAAGCAAATGGGAACAACAGCAACTCCACCAAGTGGTAGGCCACGTAAAATGACAGAGAGGGGTTAGCGCACAATGCACTCAATACCTAAAGACCTCCAAACTTGGTGTGGCCTTCAGATGAGCCCAACAACAGTGTGTAGAGAGCTTCATGGAATGGGTTTCCATGGCCGAGCAGCTGCATCCAAGCCTTACATCACCAAGTGCAATGCAAAGCAGCGGATGCTGTGGTGTAAAGCACGCCGCCACTGGACTCTAGAGCAGTGGAGACGTGTTCTCTGGAGTGACCAATCACACTTCTCTGGCAATCCATTGGACGTGTCTGGGTTTGGCGGTGGCCAGGAGAACGGTACTTGCCTGACTGCATTGTGCCAAGTGTAAAGTTTGGTGGAGGGGAGATTATGGTGTGGAGTTGTTTTTCAGGGGTTGGACTTGGCCCCCTATTTCCAGTGAAGGGAAGTCTTAAGGCATCAGCATACCAAGACATTTTGGACAATTTCATGCTCCCAACTTTGTGGGAAGAGTTTGGGGATGGCCCCTTCCTGTTCCAACATGACTGCCCACCAGTGCAAAAAGCAAGGTCCATAGAGACATGGAGGAGCCAGTTTGGGGTGGAGGAACTTGACTGACCTGCACAGAGTCCTGACCTCAACCCCATAGAACACCTTTGGGATGAATTAGAGCGGAGACTGTGAGCCAGGCCTCCTCCCCCGACATCAGTGCCTGACCTGACAAATGTGCTTCTGGAAGAATGGTCCAACCTTCCCATAGACACCCTCCTAAACCTTGTGGACGGCCTTCCCAGAAGAGTTGAAGCTGTTATAGCTGCAAAGGGCGGGGCCAACTCAATATTGAACCCTACGGACTAAGACTGGGGGGCCATTAAAGTTCATCTGCGTGGAAAGGCCGGCTGACCAATACTTTTGGCAATTTAGTATATATAAACCTCTGTTGTGTTAGGTTCTACCAAAGACTCTACACCGTGAGCTACTTTATTAAAGAGTGTGGCTTTGTGTCGCGGAATACATTTAAATCATAAAACATGTCTATACAATGACAAACTTTGATTTGGTATCTCCCTCTGTCCTCCCCTCCTGATTTGAGCTAGTTTGTCAGTCCTAGGTAAACTCTCCCTTTTTCTTTCATCTTTCGTTAGCCAGTTTTAGTTCTTTGCAGAGACAGTTCCCAGGAAAGTTGTCTTTGTACAATACAGTAGACTAGAAAAACATCCTCTGTACTGCAATTATCTGAAGTTGGATCTGCGTTGGATTAAACTTATGTGTCTTATTGAAGAGTTAAGCCTAGTACACACCGTCAGAAAATCGTACAAAAAACACCACTTTCGAAGCGATCGTACGATAATCCGATTTAGTGCACAGCTTTCGTTTGAAATTATTCGAAGGGACAAGCATGAACATTTTTCTCGTACGATACCAAATCGTACGATTTTCGTTTAATCAGTAGTTTTCCTCTGAAAATACAATACATATACAACACTTTCAAATTTTTATTCTGTCGTACAAGAGTTTTCACCTGAAATTCTCATCGTGTGTACAGGGACTTAAGCTGCCTGTGGATGGTGCCAAGTCAGCAAGTGGCCATACTGTCTGGACAGACTGGGTCTATGAAGGGAAATCAATGCATAAAGTTGGATTTGAAACAAAATGGTGTTGTTTTTTTTTACTAAAGTCTTCCTTAAGAACAAGAAAGGAAAAACATTTGTTTATGAAAACGTATTCTCCTTAAGGCACCTTCTGGCATGTTGTGCTTTCACAATGAGCCAACAACGCTTGTGCCTAAACATCTTAGCAGCATGTGACCGCATGAATGCATCATAGATCCTGATGTCACCAGTAACCACTGAACAGAATTGATGGCTGCTTCCCTGTTAGATGTTGGAAGCAGAGGTAGAAAGAAAATGATTGGCTGTTCTTTTAATGCACATTCATAAAATCTATATTTTATAATTATTTCTGTTTCCAGATCTCCTTAAAAATAGAAGCCAAAGTTCAGCCAGACTTACCACCCCTTTAACGCAGCTAAGCCCTGGGTACCATTATGATTGGATGGAGGATCCTTCTGCTCTCTCTGTCCTTGATGGACAGCTGCCATATGAAGGGAGGAGAGGAGGCACTGGATTGGCCACATCTCACTGCCCGGACTGTGGGTTTGACCACTGGTGGTAGAGAATGCAGGAGGGGTGGATCTTTTTGGATGCATACAGGGAAGTGCCTGGTACAAAATGTCATCTCACTTAAAGGACTTTCTGAAACATTTAATGGTTAAGAGCATCAGATTCAGCCAACCCCCCCTCCTTTCTTCAGGGTTTGATCAGCCTGTGTTATTAACATCTTAACAGAATGCAGTGAGGGACCTGTTTTTAAAGTGTGACTAAACCCCGGACCCTGCATTCACTATATCCGCTCTCCCAGGACCCAGCATTCACTATATCTGCTCTCCCCGGACCCTGCATTCACTATATCTGGTCTCCCCGGACCCTGCATTCACTATATCTGGTCTCCCCGGACCCTGCATTCACTATATCTGGTCTCCCCGGACCCTGCATTCACTATATCCGGTCTCCATGGACCCTGCATTCACTATATCTGGTCTCCCCAGACCCTGCATTCACTATATCCGGTCTCCCCGGACCCTGCATTCACTATATCCGGTCTCCCCGGACCCTGCATTCACTATATCCGCTCTCCCCGGACCCTGCATTCACTATATCCGCTCTCCCAGGACCCGGCATTCACTATATCCGCTCTCCCCGGATCCTGCATTCACTATATCCGGTTTCCCCGGACCCTGCATTCACTATATCCGCTCTCCTCAGACCCTGCATTCACCATATCCGGTCTCCCTGGACCCTGCATTCACTATATCCGCTCTCCCTGGACCCTGCATTCACTATATCTGCTCTCCCTGGTCCCTGCATTCACTATATCTGCTCTCCCTGGACCCTGCATTCACTATATCTGGTCTCCCCGGACCCTGCATTCACTATATCCGCTCTCCCCGGACCCTGCATTCACTATATCCGCTCTCCCTGGACCCTGCATTCACTATATCCACTCTCCCAGGACCCGGCATTCACTATATCCGCTCTCCCCGGATCCTGCATTCACTATATCTGGTCTCCCCAGACCCCGCATTCACTATATCCGCTCTCCCCGGACCCTGCATTCACTATATCCGCTCTCCCCGGACCCTGCATTCACTATATCCGCTCTCCCCGGACCCCGCATTCACTATATCCGCTCTCCCTGGACCCTGCATTCACTATATCCGCTCTCCCCGGACCCTGCATTCACTATATCCGCTCTCCCTGGACCCTGCATTCACTATATCCGGTCTCCCTGGACCCTGCATTCACTATATCCGGTCTCCCTGGACCCTGCATTCACTATATCCGCTCTCCCCGGACCCTGCATTCACTATATCCGCTCTCCCCGGACCCTGCATTCTCTATATCCGCTCTCCCCGGACCCTGCATTCACTATATCCGCTCTCCCCGGACCCTGCATTCACTATATCCGCTCTCCCCGGACCCTGCATTCACTATATCCGCTCTCCCCGCCTGCATTCACTATATCCGCTCTCCCCGGACCCTGCATTCACTATATCCGCTCTCCCCGGACCCTGCATTCACTATATCCGCTCTCCCCGGACCCTGCATTCACTATATCCGCTCTTCCCGGACCCTGCATTCACTATATCCGCTCTCCCCGGACCCTGCATTCACTATATCCGCTCTCCCCGGACCCTGCATTCACTATATCCGCTCTCCCCGTACCCTGCATTCACTATATCCGCTCTCCCCGGACCCTGCATTCACTATATCCGGTCTCCCCGGACCCTGCATTCACTATATCCGCTCTCCCCGGACCCTGCATTCACTATATCCGCTCTCCCCGGACCCTGAATTCACTATATCCGCTCTCCCCGGACCCTGCATTCACTATATCCGCTCTCCCCGGACCCTGCATTCACTATATCCGCTCTCCCCGGACCCTGCATTCACTATAATTGGTCTCCCCGGACCCTGCATTCACTATATCAGGTCTCCCCGGACCCTGCATTCACTATATCTGGTCTCCCCGGACCCTGCATTCACTATATCCGGTCTCCCCGAACCCTGCATCCACTATATCCACTCTCCCAGGACCCGGCATTCACTATTTCCGCTCTCCCCGCACATCGCACCGCATTACATTATTTCCCGGCCTCGATGGCTAGGAATCTGTCAACGGGTACCCAGAAGTGACGTCCCCTCACTTCCAGGTCATGACAAGAAGGGGAGGGGAACGGACATGTCTGCTCTCCTCTCGTTATACCCGCATCCCGACATACCGCTGGCACCCACTGAACCAGTTCTGGGCCTGCAGATGGGCAAGTGGGGGGGGGGGGGGTCGGCGGCTGGCACTGTGGGCTGTTTGGAAGCAATCAGGTGGCAGTGCTGCCACCCAAATGCTTCCACCTGACAGGGCTAAAGGCAAAAACAAAAAACGACCTTAATTAGCTGATTAGAGTGGGACACTTTGAGCCGAGAATATTCCACCTTTTCACAATATTCTCATTTTCTGAGATTGTGGATTTGGGGTTTTCATGAGCTGTAAGCCATAATCCTCACAATGATGACAAATCACGGCTTGAACTATCTTGCTTTGCATGTAATGAGTCTATCTCATATATTAGTTTCACCTTTTAAGTTGCTGCACTGAAATAAATGAATTTTTGCACCATATTCTAATTTTTCGAGTTTCACCTGTACCTTTTGGGTCTGCTCTTTTCCAGCAATGTGAGGTCCAAGCTCCCTCCATCCGCTCTGTCCCTACCGATGCCTTTTTATTCCCTCTACTTCGGGGACAACTGTCTTCTTGCTTCTGTAATAGGTCAGGCACTGAAGATGTACCTCTCGCGCATGCTTTGTTTTTTATTTATTTATTTTTTTGGCTAGGGAAGAGGTCTCCAAACTTTCTAACAAAAGGACAATTTTCTGTCCTTCAGACTTTAGGTGGGGCAGAATGTTTCCAGTAGGAATAGACAATGTCTCAGGTGGTCAGTGGGAGTAAAAAATTACATATGTGTCTGTGGTCAGTAGCAGAGGGAAAAGTGTTCCATCATTGGTGTCAGTGGGAGGAATAGTGCCCCATCATTGGTGTCAGTGGGAGGAATAGTGCCCCATCATTTGTATCAGTGGGAGGAATAGTGCCCCATCATTGGTGTCAGTGGGAGGAATAGTGTCCCATCATTGGTATCAGTGGGAGGAATAGTGCCCCATCATTGGTGTCAGTGGGAGGAATAGTGCCCCATCATTGGTGTCAGTGGGAGGAATAGTGCCCCATCATTGGTGTCAGTGGGAGGAATAGTGCCTTATCATTGGTGTCAGTGGGAAGAATAGTGCCTCATCATTGGAGTCAGTGGGAAGAATAGTGCTTCATCATTGGTGTCAGTGGGAGTAATAGTGCACCATCATTGGTGTCAGTGGATGGAACAGTGCGCAATCATTGGTGTCAGTGGATGGAATAGTGCGCAATCATTGGTGTCAGTGGATGGAATAGTGCGCCATCATTGGTGTTAGTTGGAGGAATAGTGCCCTATCATTGGTGTCAGTAGGAGGAATAGTGCCCTATCACTTGTGTCAGTGGGAGGAATAGTGCCCCATCATTGGTGTCAGTGGGAGGAATAGTGCCCCATCATTGGTGTCAGTAGGAGGAATAGTGCCTCATCATTGGTGTCAGTGGAGTGGAATAGTGCCCTACTGTTGGCATCAGTAGGAGGAACAGAGCTCTACTGTTGGTGTCAGTGGGAAGAATAGTGCCCCATCGTTGGTGTCAGTGGATGGAATAGTGTCCCATCATTGGTATCAGTGGGAGGAATAGTGCCCCATCATTGGTATCAGTGGGGGGAATAGTGCCCCATCATTGGTATCAGTGGGAGGAATAGTGCTCCATCATTGGTGTCAGTGGGAGGAATAGCGCTCCATCATTGGTGTCAGTGGGAGGAATAGTGCCCCATCGTTGGTGTCAGTGGATGGAATAGTGTCCCATCATTGGGGTCAGTGAGAGGAATAGTGCTCCATCATTGGTGTCAGTGGGAGGAATAGTGCCCCATCGTTGGTGTCAGTGGGAGGAATAGTGCCCCATCATTGGTGTCAGTGGGAGGAATAGTGCCCCATCGTTGGTGTCAGTGGGAGGAATAAGGCCCCATTGTCAGTATCAGTGGAAGGAATGGTGTCACATAGTTGATGTGAATAGGAGGAACAGTGCACCATGGTAAGCTAAAGGTAAGCAAAGGGCTGCATCTGACCCACAGGCTACAATTCAGAGATCACTGACTTAGGCTCGGTTCACACCTATGCAGTTTGCGTTTGACCCGTTCCTGCAGCACTTTTTGCGGTTTTGCCCATGCTTTTTTTACGTGTTTTTGATGCGTTTTGCATTTTCTTTTTTCTGCCAACTTGTTGCTGGGCAGATTAAGGTGCAAAACTCATCAAAAACGCACTGTATGCATTGCTGCAGTGTCTCCATTAAAGTCTATTGAACCAAAACGTAATGTTTTGCATTTAAAAAAAGTCCCTGACCATTTCCAAAAAATGCACTGGAAAAAATGTGAGCATGTCCCATAGGAAATCCTGATAAATGGACGTTTCTGCAAAATACCAAATGCGAAGGTGTGAACCTAGACTTAGGGAATGGTGAGAAACGCTGTAGGTGTTTCACAAAAGCAGGTGTCCCCGTGTAAAGAGTTTTTTCTCACTTCCTGTTCACTTACACGGAGCCCTCCATTGTCTTCCAGCAAACACCACATTAAAAATGAAATGATGTGAGGAAGAAGCGCTATTCTCCGGTGATTTCTCTGAGGATAACAGAGGCTGTGCAGCCATCTGCTGCCTGTTGTTGGATGAAGATGGTGCAGGCAGTGTGTGCTCTCAGTTGGGATTCACATGGTAGAGGAGTTTGCTGTAATCTGCTCACATGATCACGGCTGAGAATACAGACGGCTTTGTGTACAGATACTCCCGGAACCGGCTAATTAACCCGTTAGACATGGTTTATTTAAAGGGACCGTCAGAGTGCAAACAACCTCCAGAGCCGTCTCACAGGCCCAATGCAAGTTGTGCAAGATTGCTGGCATCAAAGCTAAATGGCCTTCGGTGCAAGGAGAGCTGCACTCTAATAATGCAGTCGCTGTCCAAATCTTGTAGACTTCACCTTCTTACTAGCCATTCCATATCTGCCATCCTTCCACTGACCTCCACTCAGTGTCCTCCATTCCTCTCTGCCAATCCCTCCACTGGCCTCCACTCAGTGTCCTCCATTCCTCTCTGCCAATCCCTCCACTGGCCTCCACTCAGTGTCCTCCATTCCTCTCTGCCAATCCCTCCACTGGCCTCCACTCAGTGTCCTCCATTCCTCTCTGCCAATCCCTCCACTCAGTGTCCTCCATTCCTCTCTGCCAATCCCTCCACTCAGTGTCCTCCATTCCTCTCTGCCAATCCCTCCACTCAGTGTCCTCCATTCCTCTCTGCCAATCACTCCGCTGGCCTCCACTCAGTGTCCTCCATTCCTATCTGCCAATCCCTCCTCTCAGTGTCCTCATCCCTCTCTGTCAAACCCTCCGCTGGCCTCCACTCAGTGTCCTCCACCCCTCTCTGCTAATCCCTCCACTGGCCTCCATTCAGTGTCCTCCACCCCTCTCTGCCATTCCCTCCACAGGCCTCCACACAGTGTCCACCCCTCTCTGCCAATCCCTCCACTGGCCTCCACTCAGTGTCCTCCACCCCTCTCTGCCAATCCCCCCACTGGCCTCCACTCAGTGTCCTCCATTCCTCTCTGCCAATCCCTCCACTGGCCTCCACTTGGTGTCCTCCACCCCTCTCTGCCAATCCCTCCACTGACCTCCACTCAGTGTCCTCCATTCCTCTCTGCCAATCCCTCCACTGGCCTCCACTTGGTGTCCTCCACCCCTCTCTGCCAATCCCTCCACTGACTTCCCATTGCCTAACGGATAAAATTCAAACCATTAACAATAACATATAAAACCATTTATAACTCTGCCCCTAATTACATCACCAATCTTGTCTCCAAATATCACCCAAACCGTACTCTCCACTCCTTGTACCACCTCCCGCTCTCTAGCTTCCTTGTCTCCTCCTCCTATGCTCATCCCCAGGACTTCTCCAGAGCTTCCCCCATCCTCTGGAACTCTCTACCCCAATCTATCAGACTATCGCCTACTCTGCTCACTCTGCTTTTAGGCGATCTCTGAAAACCTCTCTCTTCAGGGAAGCCTATCCTGCCCTCAGGTAATAATGGAATCTTCTATTCCTCCTACCAGTGGATTTGTGTAACTAAAAGGCCGGTTTGTTCCACCCGCTGGCTTGTATACAAGTTTTGGACAATTTTTAGACATTTTGCCAAGGCACCCCTGAAGAAACCTCAAGGCACCTCGGGGTGCCTGGGCACCCTGGTTGGAAAAGGCTGAGATAGACTCTTGCAGCCCGTGCTCACTCTTTCATAGTCTGTATGCCATGCACGGATTGATTTCACTCCATAGGGCCATATCATGAGAAACTATCATTCCATATGTTGGCAGCTTTGTGTGCTCCCTTCCCCCGCTCTACATACCATTGCCGATAAGAGAAGGATGTTGGCCGGATGCTCTAACACGCACCTGCCCTGAGGCTGCGCACCACTCCAGCGGTTTGTGGAATGTCCCAGAAACCAGGACTCCTCTAATCTGCTCACAAAGAACTGCGGCCTGTGCAAGATGCTACTGGGCAAGTGTCTAATCTGGTGGTCTTCATATTCTGTACAGCAAGTGGGAGGCTAAAAAAACCCAGAAAGGTTTTTATAGGAAATTGCATAATAGATATGTGATGATCCTGCTACAAGATTACATTAGATCAGTGTTTCTCAACTCCAGTCCTCATGGACCCCCAACAGGTCATGTTTTCAGGATTTCCCTCAGATGAAACAGCTAAGGCAGTGAAACTGAGCAAATCACCTGTGCAAAATAATGGAAATCCTGAAAACATGACCTGTTGGGGGTCCATGAGGACTGGAGTTGAGAAACACTGCATTAGATCAAGGGGGTCAAACTGGTGGCGCTCCATCTGTTGCAAAACTACAAGTCCCATCATGCCTCTGCCTTTGGGAGCCATGCTTGTAACTGTCTATCTTGAATGCCTCATGGAACTTGTAGTTTGGCAACAGCTGGAGGGCCGCCAGTTTGACACCTGTGGATTAGATGAATGCTGTCCAATGACCGCCATGATATTTATGGAGCAGGCACTCATTTTATTCACTGCTTAGAATGTACATTTGCCCATTTTGTGTTCCTTTAAAAACCCTGCAAATACAGAAAAAGAACTGTTGATCTGCTAGAAATCCATGAAGCTCCTAAGTTTCAGGTTTAAGATGACAACTCCATACTTCTGCTGCACTGAAATCCCATCCAGAGTTGTCAGCCCTGTCTGTAGGCAGATGCAGTTCCCCCCTCTGTTCCATGGATGGCACTGTGCCATTATTACAGATGGAGTGGGTCAGTATCTCAGAGAAGCCAGCTGTCTTATTGGATGCTGCAACCTCAAGATCTCTGGTGGCCATCTTAGTGTTCATTCCATAGGGCCATATCATGAGAAACTATATTTCCACATGTGGCCAGCTTTGTGTGCTCCCTTCCCCCGCTCTGCATACCATTGCCCATAAGAGAAGGATGTTGGCTGAATGCTCCAACATGCACCTTCCTTGAAATACCCTGCAAATACAGAAGAATAACTGTTGATCTGCTAGAAATCCAGGGAGCTCCTAAGTTCCTGTTTTTAAGATGACAACTCTATACTTCTGCTGCACTGAAATCCCATCCAGAGTTGTCAGCCCTGTCTGTAGGCAGGTGCAGTTCCCCCCTCTGTTCCATAGATGGCACTGTGCCATTATTACAGATGGAGTGGGTGAGTATCTTAGAGAAGCCAGCTGTCTTATTGGAGGATGCTGCAACCTCAAGATCTCTGGCGGCCATCTTTGTGTGGGACCTTCTATAATAGGGTACCCGCATCCTTGTTCAAGCACTGGGGCGAGTGGTAGATCAGAGGAAAAGTGCATAACTCTGAGGATCATGACAGGTAGGGTCAGTTCACGGACGAAGCCTGTCTTGAGGGAACACCCTGGTATCCAGACCAGAAATGTGGAGTTCTTCCAAGAAGCATTATAGTGCCGTCACCGGTATACCGCAGATTTGAAATGGAAACCTATAACCTATAAACACAGTAAGGTACAAAAGTGAAATAAGATGATGATTCCTACTTAGGCTGCTTTATAGAATAGCATAGAATTGAATAAAATAGAATAGAAAAGAATAGAATGTGAAAAAGTAGAAAAGAATAGAGGAGAATTGAGTAAAAAAAAAAAAAAGAATAGAGTAGAAAAGAATAGAGTATAGAAGAGGAGAGTATAGAAGAGGAGAGTATAGAAGAGGAGAGTATAGAAGAGGAGAGTATAGAAGAGGAGAGTATAGAAGAGGAGAGTATAGAAGAGGAGAGTATAGAAGAGGAGAGTATAGAAGAGGAGAGTATAGAAGAGGAGAGTATAGAAGAGGAGAGTATAGAAGAGTAGAGGGGAGGATAGAATAGAAGAGTAGAGGAGAGGATAGAATAGAAGAGTAGAGGAGAGGATAGAAGAGTAGAAGAAGAGAGGAGAGGATAAAAGAGTAGAAGAAGAGAGGGGAGAAGAGGAGAGGATAAAAGAGGATAGAAGAGGAGAGGGTAAAAGAGGATAGAAGAGGAGAGGGTAAAAGAGTAGAAAATAGAATAAAATAGAATGAATATAGCCATCTATATTCTATAAGCAATGTCTCTTCTGCATTACAATGGCCCTACCTGCCTGCTCGCTGTCTTCCTTGGCGCTGTAAACTGAGCTGCTCAGCGTTCAGTGCCGGGCCGGTGTCTGAGTGCCAGGATGACTATCCAACGAAGAGGCCCGAAGACCGATACTCAGGAAGATGCTGACGCCAGCGAGGGACCATTGGACAGGTAAGTATTCACCCTTTAGTTCCGCTTTAATATCCGCATGCCACATCTATGCATCCATGATCCGCAGAGATTTCTGTGCTGAGATCATGCTCACTGTGTGCTTCCAGCAGTGACTGAGCTGTCAAAGACAGCTTTAAACACCTAGTAATGATCCTGATCTTGTGACCACTGTGACAGCCAATCACAGTGGTCAGGTTATCTAGCAGACCTTCCCCACACACCCCCCAGGCATATTAGCCCAGTAAAAGGGATGCTGGGACTGGGCAGGAACGGGTTAAGTCCTTTCACTGATTTTATTCGATATAAATGTAGAAGTTGTTGGCATGGTATACACCCTCTTACCGATGTGTGTTAATGTCTTGTTTTTATGTCTGGATGGGCAGTTTGTTGACAATTGTAATTTTCAGCGGGTTTTTATTATCATGTCATAAAATTTTTTTGTTCCTTTTTTTGTTTCTTTTCAGGTTATAAAAGAGAATCTGGTGCAGAAATCAGTCCGCCATGTCGTATCCAAATGCACCACCGCCATATGATGACCGAGATCCACTGCATAACCCAGCCTACCCTCCGCCTGGTGGATATCCAGCCCCAGGGGGCTATCCGGCCCCAGGGGGCTATCCACCCCCGTATGGGACGTCTGGAGGGTTTTACCCACAACCGGGTGGATACCCACCACCTGGGGGCTACGCAGAACCCGGGGGCTACCCAGAACCCGGGCACAATGAGCCTCCAAAACCTGTGATGCCGATGTTGCCAAATATACCACTCCACCCAGGTAATTTCTGTCTTATAAAATTAGACAAAGCTGGCCTCAGCCATCATTTTCTGCATTTATTAAAGTGCTATTAAACCCACAACCGTAAAATCAGTCTGTATATGCAGTAAAGCATGCTTGTTATACTCAGTGTGGAACCTAAGGGGTTAATCCTCCACGTTGTGTAAAAAGGCCGTTTGATCCTCTCTTCTCTGTTCCTCCCCTTTTTCGAGCGACCACTTCTTATCTCCTGATGAGAGAGACTGAACTGTAGGCATTTTCACATGCTCAGTTTGGTGTGTATTGCTAGAGAGGGTTTTTTTTTTCTTTGGAGAGTGCATGTGATCAGCACAGGGCCAATCAGCACTGTCCAGACAGAGGTCAGGGGTTCTGCATCCTCCTAGAGTAGAAAGAAAACTCCTACAAGCTTTAGCTAGTGCTAGGCTGGACACTGATAGAAGTCACAAGACTGCTCTGATTTCTGATGAGAAAAGGTATTTAGCAGTTTATAGTTACTAAAATAATTTTATTTCCATGTTGTGTGTACTGTGGGAGACAGATATAGTGAATGCAGGGTCCGGGGAGAGCGGATATAGTGAATGCGGGGTCCGGGGAGAGCGGATATAGTGAATGCAGGGTCCGGGGAGACCGGATATAGTGAATGCAGGGTCCGGGGAGACCGGATATAGTGAATGCGGGGTCCGGGGAGACCGGATATAGTAAATGCGGGGTCCGGGGAGACCGGATATAGTGAATGCGGGGTCCGGGGAGACCGGATATAGTGAATGCAGTGTCCGGGGAGAGCGGCTATAGTGAATGCAGGGTCCGGGGAGACCAGATATAGTGAATGCAGGGTCCGGGGAGACCAGATATAGTGAATGCAGGGTCCAGGGAGACTGAATATAGTGAATGCAGGGTCCGGGGAGACCAGATATAGTGAATGCAGGGTCCGGGGAGACCGTATATAATGAATGCAGGGTCCGGGGAGACCGTATATAGTGAATGCGGGGTCCGGGGAGACCGTATATAGTGAATGCGGGGTCCGGGGAGACCAGATATAGTGAATGCAGGGTCCGGGGAGACCAGATATAGTGAATGCAGGGTCCGGGGAGACCAGATATAGTGAATGCGGGGTACGGGGAGACCAGATATAGTGAATCGGGGTCCGGAGAGACCAGATATAGTGAATGCAGGTTCCAGGGAGACCAGATATAGTGAATGCAGGGTCCGGGGTTTAGTAACACTTTAAAGTGCATTTAAACTTAGGAACAGAAATGTAATATGCTACAGATTACCAGTCCTTAATGCAGACACCACATCTCTTTTATTTTTTTTTTTCTTTAGATTTTTTTTTATTTTTCCCACTGGGGATCCTGCCAGTAGTACACATCCTGTCCTAGGGTGACCACGCTTACTCACTGAAGGGTGCCATGGTTGTAACCCAGGCTGGACTTTAAACATGGGAGGTCGGGAAAGTTGTAATTTACAAAAGAAAGACAACCTTGTTTGTGCTTTTAGTTCAGCTCATAGGAAGTGATAAGGACATGGCATTTCTGTCAGGATCAACAGGTATTTTCTTGCTGAAAATGTTCCCACCCTGTAAAAGATGACAAATATAGCCGCCATATGTAAAGACTGATAATCTACCATATGTAAAATGTTGTTCTTGAGTCTAGTTAGCCATCAACCCTTTTACTGCTACCAACGTATGCCATACATTGTGGAAAAATACCCCCAAAGGGAAAAGAATTTTGGACTTTACTGGTACCAAGAAGGACTTAAAACATTTTAAGACCAACTATTGTAAATTTATTGATATAAAAACATATAAAACAAATACATATTAAAAGAACCCCCCCTTGGGGCAATGTGCCTTCCCTCAAAGTACACACTTATCATCTTCTATAAATCATTCACTCTCTCTTCCAAGAAAGCAATCTTTGTGAAGCGTGTGGAGCTTGCGATATCTCTCAATGAGGAGTGATTCATATGTTGATACAATTGTTTAAGATACCCCCCCTATAGCAGTGTGTACTTTAGGGGGAGGCACATTCCCCCAAGGAGGGTTTTCTTTTATATTGTATATTTTATATATTAACCTCCTCGGCGATATGATTCTTTCTGATTTTTTGTGCTGAAAGCGGTACCGTTTTTTTGCATGGAAATATGTAGTTTTTTTATTGTAGGCTGTAATTTTTAGGAATAACTCACTGAAATCTGTCCGAACAAGAGTCTAGTAAACATCCCGGGGATGATAAAATTTGAAACCCGAAATCATAAATTATAATTTAATAAATATTCATAAAAAATAATAATATAATAATAAATTTAATTCAATAATATAATCAAACCAAAAACACTGAAATTTGAAATACAGAGGCAAATTCGCACATCGCTGAGCAAAGTCGCAAAATTGTTTTCAGTGTCTGATGACGAATTTCCCCCACAAATCATTATCACTCAATTCTGCAAGTGGTTCTGATTTACTATCGCTGTTCTAAAACCGCTTTTGACGTAAAGGGACGCTTTTTGGACGCCATGGACTTTTCTAAGTTTCCAGGCAGAAAGAACAGTAAAAATGCAGGCAGGGCGCCGGACAAAGCACTCGGGACAAATGTATATGAAATGCATTGAAATAGCAATGACAGCAAAAATGACATTTTTTAAAAAATTCAAATCTCCCGCCGGTTCCGGCGGCCGTACGTCCCGACGTCACAGGGACCGGAACACAGAAGCCGGATGCCGGCATCGGCCGGAGGAGATGGCCGGGGACGCTGCAGGGGACACATCGCGGGAGCAAAGGACAAGGTAAGTGCTGCAGGGACCCCCTGAGCAACGCCGCATGGTAAGCCCGAGTGTAGCTCGTGGTTACCGCTTTTGGTATAGAAATTTTACCCTGAGCTACACTCGGGAATACCGCTAAGGAGGTTAATGCATTTACAATAATTGCTCCTAAAATGTTGTAAGTCCTTCTTGGTACCAGTAAAATTATTTTGCCTTGGGGGTTATTTTTCTACAAGCAATTAGGATGTGGTGCAAAAATTGGGAGCCTTATTATATGTTAGTATGCCATACATTGGTGGCAGTGGGGGGAATATACATGCACAGTTGCTACTAAGTAACCAGTATGGTTGTCATGCCTGATACAAGCCTCTGAGCTTGTATGCTTTCTCTTTTCCTTTTGTCTCATATTCCTGATATGTGCCTGCTGTACCATGTACTTGTGTTAAAAAGTATCCTGTTCTCTTTGTTTTGCTTCTTTTGTGTAAAATTCCTGGTGATCCTGCCAGTCCCCTGCTTTTCTATATCAAACTGACCATGCTAGGCATAGAAGCACATCCTTCCCAACGTGGTCAGTTTTCTGCCTGTGCTGGGGCAACAGCCTGCCTGTCCTCCAATGGCCAAGGCTTGTGGTGACACTCCTCATGCATAGCTATTCATTGAGATTTTCTGCTGCTTGTTGACACCCTCCCTTGCAATCTCCACCCCCCACCAAGCCCCTTTTGTAGCTGAGAACAGAGGTCCTGTGACCACTTATTAAATAGAAAACAAAAAAAGTATTTATAATTTTACACACACACACATTTTGCCTTGCATTTCTGTTTTAAACTGCATGGGTTGTTTTACCATGTAAGGGTTCACCTACAGTTTAAACCCCCCAAAACATATTTGGATCCATACTGTAATATTGTATTCTGTCATGTCTACCTTGTAGGTGCCACTGATCCCAATGTGTACAACACTGGAGATGGGGAAGGACAGTTCGGCTCTTGGGATGACAAGGCCGTCAGACACGCTTTCATCCGCAGGGTGAGTCTCCCGTACACTAGGTGCTGCCTGCTTTATTGTACTCCATTGTCCTTCATCCCTAATGTCTGGATGAAGCAGGGAACCATGATTCAGGGGAATTGGTGAGATAGATGCCTACGTTGTGAAAGGGATACTTGACTGCTCAGGGTATGGACAGAAGCAGCTTATACACTATATGGCAGTAGTGATCAACTTAATATGGAGGCTTCACGTCTAGCCCCTGACATTGCCAATGGACCACACATTATATTTAGTGTCAGAGACCGCCATCACATAGCATATTGTTAAAGACTATGGATATGATACAAGAAAGTAGCCAGACAATGTGGGCAGGATATACTTGATGGTCAGAGGCTATGGGCCTACTATAAGAGATGGTCAGGGACTGTGGGCATGCTACAAGAGATGGTCAGAGGCTGTGGGCCTGCTACAAGAGATGGTCAGAGACTTTGGGCCTGCCACAAGAGATGGTCTGAGACTGTGGGCCTGCTGCAAGAGATGGTCAGAGGCTGTGGGCCTGCTGCAAGAGATGGTCAGAGGCTGTGGGCCTGCTGCAAGAGATGGTCAGAGGCTGTGAGCCTGCTGCAAGAGATGGTCAGAGGCTGTGGGCCTGCTGCAAGAGATGGTCAGAGGCTGTGGGCCTGCTGCAAGAGATGGTCAGAGGCTGTGGGCCTGCTGCAAGAGATGGTCAGAGGCTGTGGGCCTGCTGCAAGAGATGGTCAGAGGCAGTGGGCCTGCTACAAGAGATGGTCAGAGGCTGTGGGCCTGCTACAAGAGATGGTCAGAGGCTGTGGGCCTGCTGCAAGAGATGGTCAGAGGCTGTGGGCCTGCTGCAAGAGATGGTCAGAGGCTGTGAGCCTGCTGAAAGAGATGGTCAGAGGCTGTGGGCCTGCTGCAAGAGATGGTCAGAGGCTGTGGGCCTGCTGCAAGAGATGGTCAGAGGCTGTGAGCCTGCTGCAAGAGATGGTCAGAGGCTGTGGGCCTGCTGCAAGAGATGGTCAGAGGCTGTGGGCCTGCTGCAAGAGATGGTCAGAGACTACGGGCCTTCTACAAGAGATGGTCAGAGGCAGTGGGCATGCTGCAAGAGATGGTCAGAGGCTGTGGGCCTGCTGCAAGAAATGGTCATAGACTACGGGCCTACACAAAAAGTTCCAAAGGGCTGCATGAAGCCCCTGGGCCACAGGTGTGACACCAGGGCTGTATAGGTTGGTCACATGTTTCTCTATATCCAAATATGTAAAAGACCAGCTCCTCCCAAAATTAATAACTCCGTTCTGAGTGAGCACTATTGGCCCAGGAATTTTTCTTGTCATTATCTCCCAAAAAATACAGAGCCAAGAATTTGTTACAGTAATTTGTGTCTCTGCCCCTCCCCCAAATTATCTTGTTTTCCAAATGACAAGGAACCAGTCAGGGCTCCATGGCTGAATTTGGAAATCTGGTGAGGAGAACTCCCAATGGAGTCTCTAAAGGCTGGCCATACATTAAGCGATTTTCTTTCCTTCAACCACAGGTTGAAGAAAAGAAAATCACTTGATTCCCCCATCAGCACAGTCAGTGTTGATAGGGGAATCTTTCCCGCTGTGATATTGTGGGAGGTATCTCCACCATCAGAATACAATGATCACTGCCGCAGGCTATATCCAGCAGCAGTAATCGTACAAAAACAACCAGGTTGGTTGTACTGAAGTCAGGTCCTGAGAGGCGGGGTCAGACTCTGCATACTGCTGGGGGCTGTACCTTGATGGAGGGCTATGCAACTAGTCCAGTCATGATCTCTGTTCTCAGAAGCCCTGAAGAAGGGGGACCCATGCAAACCCCCAGAATGTGTTGGCTCACATTATTTTAATAAAATACATTCTGGGTTTTAGAAACATTGGCATGGCACTCTACTGTGACAGAGATCCCCCTGCGCTAATATGGAACCTAAATTCTATATGCTGCTAACACCCTATCCTCTACCTATAAGTGGACAAATATAAATGATAAAATAATGGTGTAGCGCTGATAACTATATGTGCAAACTCCACAATAATAAGATGAAAGACATAAATCACATAAATGAATGAATATAAATATATAAGTGATAGATCTTTCAAAATCTAGAAAAACAGTGTCTCAAACTGTGATATTATCAGTACACAAAGTGCATATGATGAAGCTGGTCCTATGCCTGGACCCTCATACAGTGACAATACCCAGTCCCACTTGGGACCAAACCCCCAAAAAACTAGGTGCTGTATACAGTGGATCCCAAAATAAGGGATATGATCACAAATAAAGTGAATGATATATAAAGTGTATCCCAAAATTTGGATATAAACCAAATAAAGTGACTAGTGAATAATGTTAAACACAATATATAAACATAAACTTCATAAACGCATAAAACGATGAAAAGTGTCCAGCAAATTGCAAAAAAAAATAACAAAGATGGCAATGGCTGCCAAAATGTGCCTATATCTTCAAACCACCTGCTATAGTGCTGGTGCAGATGGTGAGCATATATCCATAGATGGCAGGGATGCCCCCTCACCTCCATGCTGCGACCCAAACGGGTCTACACGCCTTTGGGATCACTCTGGATCCTACAGGTACCAACTCTCCAGGTCGCTCTGATTCCATTGAACCTCACTGGTAACTTCGTGACGTGACGCAACGCGTAGGTACGACGTACTGACGCACTTCCGGCGGAGCACCATCTTGCTACTCTAGGTTTACACAGTACACCCATACTGAATGGTGTGACAAGCCTTGTTTGATCTGCGTTAATGTGAGTGCAATATTTGGCGATTTATCATGCTTTTAACATATTAAATAGTGTTGCACTATGGGAGACTTGTCTTCTTGTTCTTTCATGGCTGTAATGTTATACTCATTTATTGGCCTGCACTGCGTTTATCCCTGAATGGAAGAGTGATTCATATTGGAAGGAAGTTACCAGTGAGGTTCAGTGGAATCAGAGCGACCTGGAGAGTTGGTACCTGTAGGATCCAGAGTGATCCCAAAGGCAAGTAGACCCTTTTGGGTCGCAGCAAGGAGGTGAGGGGGCATGCCTGCCATCTATGGATATATGCTCACCATCGGCACCAGCACTATAGCACGTGGTTTGAAGATATAGGCACATTTTGGCAGCCATTGCCATCTTTGTTATTTTTTTTGGCAGCTTGTTGGACACTTTTCATCGTTTTTATGCGTTTATGAAGTTTATTATTAATATATTGTGTTTAATTTATTCACTAGTCACTTTATTTGGTTTATATCCCAATTTTGGGATACACTTTATATATAATTCACTTTATTTGTGATCATATCCCTTATTTTGGGATCCACTGTATATAGCACCTAGTTTTTTGGGGTTTGGTCCCAAGTGGGACTGGGTATTGTCACTGTATGAGGGTCCAGGCATAGGAACAGCTTCATCATATGCACTTTGTGTACTGATAATATCACAGTTTGAGACACTGTTTTTCTAGATCTTGAAAGATCTATTACTTATATATTTATATTCATTCATTTATGTGATTTATGTCTTTCATCTTATTATTGTGGAGTTTGCACATATAGTTATCAGCGCTACACCATTATTTTATCATGGCACTCTACTACTTTTCACATTTTGCGGTCTGTGTCCCCATTTTCTTCTGTTCTGGTGGCCACAGTTACTGGGACTGAAAGTGATGGGTAGCTCAAATTTTTAGAGTTGGTGCTGGAACAGGAATAGAGGAGAAATATTTCCCTGTTCCAGTGACAACTAAAGCCGGCCATAGATGAATCAAATCTCAACCGCTTCTGCAGGGATGGGCCAAGATTCAATCCTTCGACTGACTTCAGTATACTCAGCCTGTTGGATTTTCTGCATTCGATCACTGCCATTGGCTATAATCATTGTGTTCTGTTGGCCAGGAAGGCTCCCTGCGGGCAGAACACTAGAGCTTTCCCGAGCAACACTGAGTGTGTTGAAGGGTTAATTGAGAGATTTTCTCAATGCAGCCATGGGAGGTGCAGGAAAGAAAATTGCATCATCTATGGCATGGGTGTCAAACTGGCGGCCCTCCAGCTGTTGCCAAACTACAAGTCCCATGAGGCATTGCAAGATTGACAGGTACAAGCATGACTCCAAAAGGCAGAGGCATGATGGGACTTGTAGTTTTGCAACAGCTGGAGAGCCACCAGTTTGACACCCCTGATCTATGGCTTGCCTCAGAGAGGATTTCCTTTAACTTTGTGTTGCATCTTTGGAACATTTAGCAGATATTTTATCACTAGGACCCAGATAGATATATATATATATATATATATATATATATATATATATATATATTTATTTATTTATTTATTTAATGCTGGTTAAGAAATAGTCTACTTTTACACTCTGCATGGCTCCTCATCCCCCTGCTCTTTTAATTTGCTTCTTACAAAATATTTGTGTACAGATGACATTCTGAGCATTTTGAAACCTCTTATTTGCATCCCGTCGTATCTGTATTTGTGCGATGATCACTAATCACATTCACAATGTCCATGTTTTTCAGGTCTACGCCATCATATCGGTCCAGTTACTGGTCACAGTCGGCATTGTGGCGATCTTCACATTTGTGTAGGTTTTCTATTCATTGCCATTTGTATCTTATTGCCATTGTGACGCCATGCTCATCATCTCTCATCATTTTTTGGTGAATATAAAAGCTCTGAAAGATAATATACAGTAATAGACCTTTTTAACCAGTTAAAGTTGATCCAGGGGATATCCAATTGCCTCTCGGGGGATCAGGAAGAAATTTTTTTCTCTGCAGGAGCAAATTGGTTCATGCTTTGCTGGGCTTTTTTTGCCTGTGGGTGTAGGATTATAACTTTTTTTTTTTTTTTTTTTTTTTATGGTTGAACTGGATGGACTTTTGTCTTTTTTCAGCCAGACTAACTATGCAACCCCTTTACGGTCGCCCAACACATATGTGCAGTGGCAAAAGAGTGGGCTTTAGTACCCACATGCCACATATATGTGTCACTGACATGGCGAAAGTTTGTGAAGCACACTGACCGCACACTCCCAGCCAGGGGCTGACTGACAACTCATGGGGCCCCCGGGCAATAGGGATCATGGGGCCCCTGTGTCCTTGCCCAAACTCAAAAAAGTCTATGAAAAAGGTACCAGGGGCATCTCATGGGGCCCCCTACTGACCCTGGGCCCTCGGGCAGTGCCCGAGTTTCCAAATGGTCAGTCCGCCCCTGCTCCCAGCACATTGTGTGAGTTGTTGAAGACCACTCTCGGTCCCGGCTAGCAATTGGTTTGCTGACAGGACTGGCTTCCAATCATGTGACTACTGTGGCCATTTCACTAGGAGTTGTGGCATGTTCACGGAAAGCCGGCAGAACTGCAGGCAGATATATTAAATAAAGCTCTATATTAATTATAGTGATATTAAAGGCAAGTTTAAAAAAATAACAAACATGTTATACTTACCTGCTCCCTGTAATGGTTTTGCACAGAGCGGCCCCGATCCTCCTCCTCTTGGGTTCCCCACGGGTGCTCCTGGCCCCTCCCTCCTGTAGCTTGCTATAGGGGCACCCAAGCAGGCTTACTCCCGAACCGCTGCTCTGCATGTCCATTCACACACAAAGCTGTGGCTCAGCCCCACCCCTCTCTCCTCATTGGCTCACTGGTTGTGATTGACAGTAGCGGGAGCCAATGACCCCCCACTGCTGTTTTAGCCAGTGAGGAGGGAGAGACCCCAGAGAGCCGCTGCACTTGTGCACATCACTGAATCAAGATGGGGCTCAGATAAGTATTAGGGGGCTGGGGGGTTGCTGCACACAGAAGGTTTTTTTACCTTCATGCAAAGAAAGCATAGCCTTTAAAACCTCTTTAATAATGTTAAATATATTTTAAACACAAGGAGTGTAAGTACCCGAATTTCATTCCTGCAATCCCTATACAGCAGAGCTCAACCTGGTAGAATCAGGCGAAGAACCAGTTAGATGTGCTACAGTGTTCATATACTAACAAGGAGCATGATGATAGGAGAAGAGAGCAGAGTGACGGAGATAAGTTCATCAGTCAGCAGCTTCTCCTTTTTACTGTCAAATCACAGGCTGGGGGAGGAACAAGACCTATAAATGTTACTTACAGTCAGGTCCATAAATATTGGGACATCAACACAATTCTAACATTTTTGGCTCTATACACCACCACAATGGATTTGAAATGAAACAAACAAGATGTGCTTTAACTGCAGACTGTCAGCTTTAATTTGAGGGTATTTACATCCAAATCAGGTGAACGGTGTAGTTATTACAACAGTTTTCATATGTGCCTCCCACTTGTTAAGGGACCAAAAGTAATGGGACAATTGGCTTCTCAGCTGCTCCATGGCCAGGTGTGTGTTATTACCTCATTATCCCAATTACAATGAGC
This sequence comes from Staurois parvus, assembly GCF_062004578.1. Classification (NCBI taxonomy): domain Eukaryota; kingdom Metazoa; phylum Chordata; class Amphibia; order Anura; family Ranidae; genus Staurois; species Staurois parvus. Next base: position 70,538 of record NW_028319984.1, read on the forward strand.
AGATAAAGGGTCCAGAGTTCATTTCAAGTGTGCTGTTTGCATTTGGAATCTGTTACTGTCAACTCTAAAGATGAGATCCAAAGAGCTGTCACTATCAGTGAAGCCATCATTAGGCTGAAAAAACAAAACAAACCCATCAGAGAGATAGCAAAAACATTAGGTGTGGCCAAAACAACTGTTTGGAACATTCTTAAAAAGAAGGAACGCACCGGTGAGCTCAGCAACACCAAAAGACCCGGAAGACCACGGAAAACAACTGTGGTGGATGACCGAAGAATTCTTTCCCTGGTGAAGAAAACACCCTTCACAACTGACCTGAATCCGATTGAGCATTTCACTTGCTGAAGACAAAACTGAAGGGAAAATGCCCCAAGAACAAGCAGGAACTGAAGACAGTTGCAGTAGAGGCCTGGCAGAGCATCACCAGGGATGAAACCCAGCGTCTGGTGATGTCTATGCGTTCCAGACTTCAGGCTGTAATTGACTGCAAAGGATTTGCAACCAAGTATTAAAAAGTGAAAGTTTGATTTATGATTATTATTCTGTCCCATTACTTTTGGTCCCTTTACAAGTGGGAGGCACATATGCAAACTGTTGTAATTTCTACACCATTCACCTGATTTGGATGTAAATACCCTCAAATTAAAGCTGACAGTCTGCAGTTAAAACACATCTTGTTCGTTTCATTTCAAATCCATTGTGGTGGTGCATAGAGCCAAAAATGTTAGAATTGTGTCGATGTCCCAATATTTATGGACCTGACTGTAACTGCAACAAAGAAAAATCAAGTCACCTCCTCTGTCAGATTAGGCAGTGCAATGTAGCTGAGCTGTGTAAATATCAGGACTGGATAGACAGAAATACAAATCCTTTGGCAGGTAATACAGTTCCCTTATATGTATTTATTCTGTGTATTTGGCTGTTTGTCTAGAAATCAGCCATTATCTTATAAATCATTTCTATATCTTGCTAAGTGTCATTTTATTACTGCATTTATGACACTCTCTTTCTTTTTCTTCTTAATACTCACAATTGTCAGCAGAGATAACCCTTATCATAATCTCTGTGAATTGATTTTTACGGTCATAATACATTAATCAATAAAATAAACCACATGAGGTGACTATGAAGTGTGCATTCAATTCAGCCAATTGTTCCCGATTAAAATGTATCTATAGTCAAAACTTCTGAAGAGTCTTCACCTTTCTGATCCTCAGAAACAATATCTCCCATGTACTAACAAATCAATATTTCTAATTCAGGTGACTTTTATGGCTGCAGAGCAGTTCCTTCCAAGAGAGGCATTGGACTGATGCAAGGCTGCTGATAATAAACCCATAATAAACAATTTAAAACAAACAAATCCCTAAATGGAGATTTGTCTATTGGATAGTATAAATGCCATAGGCTCTGTAATATACCAAAGTACACAAATGACCTGGGGGTAATGTGCTTTGCTACACTAACCAATAGACATACAGTATCTACATTTAAAGTTGTGGGGTTTTTTTTATTTTAATTTGCTATGACAAGGAGTTCTATCTAGATTGAGTAGATATACAGGAAAATGTTTACTTAATTATAAGCTGGTGTATCTAAACTAATACCTTTTTGTGGATAAAGAAGGGAAGGGTTGAAATACTCTCTCATTAGGTCTGAAGCCCTACTTCATAGAAGCCATGGTTTCAATACATTCAATACTCCATAGAAACCATAGTTTCCATATTTTGAATATGCCATAGGACCCTTACTTTCCATACTCCTGATACTCCACAGAAGCCATTGGTTTATTTACACTGAATACTCCATAGAAGCCATGTTTTCCATTCATTAAACACCATTGAAGCCATGGTTTCAATACTCTGGATACTCCATAAAGCTTGTGGTTTACATACCTTGACCAACTGCATAGAAGCAATGGTTTCCATACTTTGACTATCTCTATAGAAGCCATGGTTTACATACTATGGATACTCTGTAAAAGCCATGGTTTCCATACATTGAATACTCCATAGAAGCCATTTGTTTCCATTCATTAAATCCCATAGAAGCCATTGGTTTCCACACACTGGATACTCCATAGAACTCGTGGTTTACATACTTTGACCAACTGCATAGAAGCAATGGTTTCCATACTTTGACCATCTCAAAAGAAGCCATGGTTTCCATAGTCTGGATACTCCACAGAAGCCATGGTTTTTATACATTGAATACTCCATAGAAGTCATAGTTTCCATACACTAAATACTCCATAGAAGCCATGGTGTCCGTTCTTTGAATACTCCATAGAACCCATGCTTTCCATACTTTAAACACACCATAGAAGCCATGGTTTCCATACATTGAATACTTCATAGAACCCATGGTTTCCATTCTCTTGATACTCCATAGAAGCCATGGTTTCCACATACTGAATACTCCATAGAAGCCATTTGTTTCCATTCATTAAATCCCATAGAATCCATGGTTTCCTTACTCTTGATACTCCATAGAAGCCATTGGTTTCCACACACTGGATACTCCATAGAAGCCATGGTTTTCAGACACTGCATTGAAGATGGCCAAAAAGCTGAAGGCCAATTGGAATTCCAATATGATATTAGGCTATATTTGCACCAATGCTTCTGGTGGTGCATCTTGGCCAGTGGGGTATAAGGAATGATTTGCATGGCTGCACCCACTGTCCTAAAATCCAAAATTTAGCAGTTTTCACAGGAAGTGGTGTTGAGGGGAAATCTTCCTGTGGGGACACCTTTCCTAGTGACAACTGTCTAAAGTTGACCATACACTAGTAGAAATTTGGAATGAACTTTCATACAAAAATTCCATTTGACGACTCCGTGACTGTCATTCAAAATTTCTTTGGCTTTTAACAATCGATTTTGGAACGAATAGACATTTCCTAAACAAAAACCACATTCGAAATTTATAAGCTCGAGAAAAATTTTCCAGCTTGCTCCTTCAAATTTTCTTATCACTAGTGTTGTTAACAAACGTTGATTTGACCCCACCAACAATTAGAAAATCAGATGAATGTTCTTAAAATGAAAAATGTTGTACTCAATTCTTTTCCTGTATAGCCAGCTTAAGAGAAGTAAGCTCTGACACCATCCAACAAGGGGGGTTACCCAGAGTGGACTTCTGCAGTAGGGAGATGGAGAAGGAGAGCAGATTTTAAAGCAGAGCTCCAAACTTAAATAACAAAATACAAATAAATGGCCTATTAAAAGTGAAAAAAAAACAAAATCTGCTTTTGCTAGAACATTCAGCTTCAATCCAGAGATTTTCCCAGCATTACTCTTATTCTACCACTAGATGGCCTAAGTCTGATGACCTGTTTTCTTAAGCCCACTTCCATTGAGCCCAGGTTGCCCTCGACTTGCCCCAGCCTGTGACTAGACAGTGAGAGGAAAAGAAGCTCAGTGATGAGCTCATCTCTCTCACTCTTTTTTCTGCTTCTATCAGCATGCTAATTGGCTCCATGTGTAGCGTCTTCCTCCCACACTCCAGCCCTACTGTACAGGGAGTGCAAGAGGCTTATATCAGATCAAATGTAAGTACTTACACTGCTTGCATTTTAAAATACATTTTAATGATGTAGTAATGATTACAGAGCTACATTAATCCGTGTATTTTATGTTTGCTCAGAGTTTGGTGTTATGCATTTTTTTTCTAATTTAAATATAATGTTGTGTTTTGTACAGGACACCGGTACGCAGCTTTGTAATACAAAATCCTGCTGTCTACTATGCTTCATAGTAAGTACACACATTCCTACTCCATAGGGTGGATTTAGAGGTAAATAGACTGTGCACTCTGCAAGTGCAGTTGCACTCATTTTTCTTAGCAAATTGAAATGTGGCAACTCTTCACTTTGTAAAGAATACCCAATCACATGCAAGGGAAATAAAAAAAGAACAGCATTTTTCCTTGCACATGATTGGATGACGAAAATCGGCAGAGCTTCCCCTCATTTACTAAGCTCTGGGGAAAATGAGTGCAACAGCACTTGCAAAGTGCACAGTCTATTTGCCTTTAGTAAATCTACCCCCATTTGATATGTCCTGTCATATTTCTTATGTTTAATAACTTGTCATTTTCATTTCACAGTGGAGTGTTCTTTGTCACCTACATAGTACTGGCCTGCTGTGAAGGGCCCAGGTGAGTCTCTGCGTTGCCATATATATGTATATATGCGTAGCCAAAACTGGCATTTAAATACATAGTGGGTTTATTTTTTCTTTTCCCTAGTTAGTGGTTTTTCTTTTTCTGTGTCTTTTTTGGACCCTCGTGCTCCATTTTCACCAAAATTTACATTTGTCACGTGGCACTGCATAGTAAAATGGGCTTAAAGTGGAGCTCCACCCAATAGGGGAAGTTCCACTTTAAGGACTGCTCCCCCACTCCCCATTAAGGATTGGCACCTTTGGAGGGCGGGGGGAAGCGGGTAGCCGAATTTGACAGGTAACCGCTCCCACTTCTGGTCCGATCGCCTAGGCGATCGGAAGCAGAAGGTGTCCTCCCTCCCCCCCTCCCTGTAGTCTTTTGGGACACGTGACAGGTCCAGGAAGACTACAGGACCATTCATGAAGCGCAGCGCTACTCACTCCACAGCACCGTGGTACTTCATTGAGGACTACAAACTGACAGCCGCTAAGGCTACCGGGACTTGTAGTCTCTCATTCACAGAATGCTGTGAATGAATGACACGGCTGGGTGGTTGGAGCTCCGCACAGCCACATTTTTTAAAAATTTGACAGCTAGCGGAGGGGAAGAAGATCCCCCACTAGCTGTCAAAGTGGGGATCGGGGGCTGGTCAGATCGTTACATGTTACACCCTGAATATGGGTGTAACACGTAACATGCTACGAATATGAACTTTCCCTTTTAAAACAGTTGTAAAGGCATATATACAGTACTGTGCAAAAGTTATAGGCAGGTGTGAAGTAATGCTGTAAAGTAAAAATGCTTTCAGAAATACATATTTGAATTGTTTATTTTTATCAATTTACGAAATGCAAAGTGAGCGAACAGAAAAAATCTAAATCAAATCAATATTTCATGTGACTACCCATTGGCTTCAAATTAGATTTAATTAGATTTAATTCATCAAGCTCTTTTGAAGAAGTGCAAAGGAGCAGCAACGTTGAGGACTGTAGTCGCAGTGGTCGGCCAATGAAACCTAATGCAGCAGATGAAAGACACATCATGCTTACTTCCCTTCATCATCGGAAGATGTCCAGCAGTGCCATCAGCACAGAACTGGTGGAAACCAGTGAGACCCAGGTACACCCATCTACTGTCCAAAGTCTGGCCAGAAGTGGTCTTCATGGAAGAATTGCTGCCAAAAAGCCATACCTCCGACGTGGAAACAAGGCTAAGCGACTCAACAATGCATGATAACATAGGAACTGAGGTGCTGAAAAATGGCTGCTGGACTGATGAGTCAAAATCTGAAATATTTGGCTGTAGCAGGAGGCAGTTTGTTGGCCAGTGGGCTGGAGAACGGTACAATAATGAGTGTCTGCAGGCAACTGTGATGCATGGTGGAGGTCCCCTGCAAGTTTGGGGCTGCATTTCTGCAAATGCAGTCGGAGATTTGGTCAGGATCAATGGTGTCCCCAGTGCTGGCAGATACTTCTCCATCATGCCATACCATCAGGGAGGTGTGTGATTGGCCCCAAATTTATTTTGCAGCAGGACAACCACCCCAAACATGCAATCATGTAATTAAGAACCATCTTCAGTGTAAAGAACAACAAGGAGTCCTGTAAGTGATGGTTTGGCCCCCACAGAGCCCTGATCTCAGCATCATGGAGTCTGTCTGGGATGACATGAAGAGACAGAAGGATCTGAGGCAGCCGACATCCACAGAAGATCTGGGCTTAGTCCTCCAAGATGTTTGGAACAACCTACCTGCCGAGTTCCTTCAACAAACTGTGTCGTCTACCTAGAAGAATTGATGCTGTTTTGAAGGTGAAGGGTTGTCACACCAAATATTGATTGGATTTGGATTTCTCTTCTGTTAGTTTATTTTTGGCAGTTAACAAAATGGAAAATAAATTATTAGCACTTCTATTTCTGAAAGTATTCTTCATTTACAGCATTTTTTCACAACTGCTTAAGACTTTTGCATAGTACTGTATATACATTTTTTTATATAACAAACATGTTATCCTTACCTGCTCTGTGCAATATGTTCACACAGCCCTGAACCCCCTGTTCTGAGGTCCCCTGCTGACACAATCAGCTCCTCCTCCTCTTGGTGTGCCCCCCTAGGAAGCCGCTTCCTATGGTGGCACACCTGCAAGCTTGCTCCAGAGCCAGGCCGTGTGTTTGTTGACACACAGCCCGGCTCAGCCCCCGCCTGGCTCCTTCCTCTTAGCATTTGATTGACAGCAGCAGGAGCCAATGGCTCACACTGCTGTCTCTGAGCCTGAGAATGGGGAGAGAGAGAGAACCAGACGGGCACAATGCTGGATCGATACAGAACTCGGGTAAGTATTTGGGGGATGGATGGGGCACAACTAGTAGAAGGGTATGCATTAAGATAAAAGGGTCCTGGCCGTCTTCACTTGCAGCACTGGGTGGTCCCCAATGATATAATGACATCAGTGGCACTTCTGGCAGGACTGTTCTGTGAGTGCATGGCCTGCTCCCCATCTAGGGTCCATGATGACCTGGACTCACAAGAGGTGGGATGAATGGCTGGACCAAAGAGCTTGGAGTCTTCTGGGGACAGCACTGGAGATGAGGTGAGTATTGCAGCCAGATATGATTTTTCAATTGTTACAACAGCTGGACAAATTGATTAAAACAAACCCCAAAGAACTGGAATTGGGCTTTAAAAGCCTTCTGATTTTTGCCCCACTGACTTCAAAACATAACACCAAAATATCCCAGTTTTTTTTTTTTTTTTAATGGTACAACATACATACATTGTTATAACTGTTTAAATCTTTCCCTTTTCAGGAGGCGCTTCCCCTGGAATATAATCCTTCTGGCTGTATTTGTGAGTATTTACCATTTTATTCTGGTCTCTTTTTATCCTGTTTGTTGATATTCTATTTTTTTCTATCCTACTCTTTTCTATTCTAATCTATTCTATTTGAATTTATTCTATTCCAAATTTAAATTTCAGAAGACCGTTATATTCTTTCTATTTTATTCTATTGTATTGTTTTTTCTATTCTATTCTTTTCTATTCTAATCTATCCTATGCGAATTCAAACTTATTCTGTTAAAAATTTTAATTTCGGAAGACAGTTATATACTTTCTATTTTATTCTATACAGAATTTGTTTTGTATATTCAGATTCATTTCGTATATTCGTTATTTTCAGATCGATTCGAATTTCACAAATCTATTCTAATCTATTCCATTTTTTAAAGTCTATTCTGTTCTTTTATATTCTATTCTAGTCTGTTTTATTCTCTATGCATCCCCTGAGGCCAGTCACTTCACTGGGTATATGTAATGATTTACAACCACTTTAAGGGCCGGTTCACACTATAGAAGCACAGTCCAGATGTGTTTCCGCATATGCGTTTTTGATGCATTCCGGTGCATGTTTAATGCATTTTTGATGCGTTCCAATGTGTTTTTTATGCATTTCAGTTCATTTTTTTCTCTCTCTTTTTGTTCTATTCAAATAGGGACATGTGCATTCTAGTGCGTTCCGGTGTTTTTGATGCATTTTACCGTGTTCCAGTACAGTTCTGTGCAGAAAAAATGCAGCCTGTTCTACTTTTTTTTTTCATGCAACCGGCACGCACTGGAACTGCAAGCACTGATGTAAACGATGACATTGACCACCATATAACCTACTTTCTGTGCATTTTGGATGCAGAAAAAAAGCAACTGAAACGCATGCAGTGTGTACCGGCCCTAAGGCAAAATCAACAATTAGTGGACTCTCCCTATGTTCCTAGAACATCACCCAGAAATAAAGCTCCACAATATCTCGAGTTGGGGAGGACGATGACACTCCTCATCATGTGGATAATGCTACTAGTGACCCCCGAGTTCCTGGAGAGCAAACACCAAGGCAAGAGAGACTTCTCATGTCATGTAAACAACTCTACTTAATACTAGAATAAGCTCTTAAAAGAAAATGTATCCACTGGGTTTATGGAAAAGATACATTTGTAGTTTACAGTTCTGTGTTTTTTATTGTCTACAGTTTACTTGATTTGAAATATTTCCTTTTTTCAGACTTTGGCCATGTCCTTCATGACTGGGACGATTGCCAGGTATAGTACATCTTATAACTACTATATAAACATGTATTCACAGAATTCGTGTAATTCAAAGCATTGGTGACATTCCCAGAGTCCTGCAGGGTTAATGTCAAAGTGATACTAAAAGGAAAAATACATTTTTTTTTAAAATAAGAAACCGGTTACATTTAACTGTTCTGCACAATGGTTTTGCATAGAGCAGACCCAATCCTCTTTTTCTTGAGTCCCCCGCCAGCACTCCTCCCCTCTGCTGAGTGTCCCCATAGCAAGCGGCTTGCTCGTGATTGCTCGCTCCTTAGTCAGCTATGTGTGTCCATTGACACACAGAGCAAGGCTTGGCCCCACCTCCCGCTCCCTTCTCACTGGCTGTGATTGACCTTGACATTAAAATCCCCCTTTACAGCACAGTCATCCATTTAAAGCAGTCCCACAGTGTCCTCAGATCCCCTTCACATTATAGCCCCCCTTTACATTGGAGTGGTGCTTTACAGGGCAGTCCCCTTTTTATTGGAGTGCCCTCCTACAGTGCAGTCCCCTATATATTTTTATAAAGGGGACTGCCCTGTAAAGGGGACTGCTCTGTAAAGGGGCACTCCAATGTAAAGGGGACTGCCCATGTAAAGGGGCACTCCAATGTAAAGGGGACTGCCCATGTAAAGGGGCACTCCAATGTAAAGGGGGCTGCCCTGTAAAGGGGCACTCCAATATAAAGGTGACTGCCCTGTAAAGGGGCACTCTAATGTAAAGGGGACTGCCCTGTAAAGGGGCACTCTAATGTAAAGGGGACTGCCCTGTAAAGGGGCACTCTAATGTAAAGGGGACTGCCCTGTAAAGGGGCACTCTAATGTAAAGGGGACTGCCCTGTAAAGGGGCACTCCAATGTAAAGGGGCACTCCAATGTAAAGGGGACTGCCCTGTAAAGGGGCACTCCAGTGTAAAGGGGACTGGCTTGTAAAGGGGCATTCCAATGTAAAGGGGACTTCCCTTTAAAGGGGCACACCAGTGTAAAGGGGACTGCCCTTTAAAGGGGCACTCCAATGTAAAGGGGACTGCCCTGTAAAGGGGCACTCCAGTGTAAAAAGGACTGCCCTGTAAAGGGGACTGCCCTGTAAAGGGGCACTTCAATGTAAAGGGAACTGCACTGTAAAGGGGCACTCCAATGTAACATGAATGTTTTATCTTTGTATTTACACCTTGCTAGTGCCATGAAAATCTCCCCCAC